>NC_134400.1:144138682-144438682 GCF_050003625.1 Haematobia irritans
ATATATATTTCGCCCGATATTGACTTATATGGCCCAGAAGACAGAGTTTTACCCTAATTTCCTTAAAATTTTGCACAAGAAGACCAATTAGTACTATAGTCAAGTGTGCCAAATTTTATTGAAATTGGTTCAGATTAAGATATAGCTCCCATATATATCTTTCGCCCGATATGGACTAATACGGTCCCAGAAGCCAGAGTTTTACCCCAATTGGTTTGAAATTTTGCACTAGAAGTACAATTAGTAGTGTAGTGGAGCGTGCCAAATTTTATTGAAATCGGTTCAGATTTAGATATAGCTCCCATATATATCGTTCGCCCGTTAATATACCACCCTCATCCTATAGTGGAGGGTATAAAAAAAGAAAAATATAAAAGATGGAACAATTTTCCAATAGGCGATGTGACCCATTATACAGGCCTGTCAATAGGGTTCTGGTCCACCTAAGGTCTCGAAAATTGCCTTCCCCACTTGGCTAATATATCGGACCATTTATTCCATACATATGAAAGAAAAGTTCCGATCGGAATCTTAGTGTGACCATCAACAAGGCCGTACAAAGTTTTCTTTTTCTATTTCATGTTAGCCTGCTACCGAAACACGCAATTGACGTCCAAATGCATTATATCTAATTATACAATTATTTTTCGAGCTTTATGGACAGATATAGATTAAGGAACATGGTTAATAGAGCCATTGAAAAGAAAACGCCAGATACAAATCTATACTCGCCTGGACTGTACATGTTTCAGTTCGGGCGAATGAACCTTTCCACAGCCTTAAGTATAGATCTGGATGAGAGAGATAACTCAATTTTGGGCCCTTTATGCTAACTCCTTATGGAGAAAACATTTTCTGCGTTTTATCCTTAAAATTTTGTTATGGGATAAAAGCACTGTTCGGCAGCGCTTGAGTTCGGGTGGCCCATCGAAGGTGTACATTTTCATTGGACCTCT
Organism: Haematobia irritans; assembly: GCF_050003625.1. Classification (NCBI taxonomy): domain Eukaryota; kingdom Metazoa; phylum Arthropoda; class Insecta; order Diptera; family Muscidae; genus Haematobia; species Haematobia irritans. Next base: position 144,139,639 of record NC_134400.1, read on the forward strand.
GTGGAAAGTAATTCCGATCATTTTGTTTGTTCATAAACTGTTCGAGCTGGAATGGCTTCTCATAGGAGAATATCAAATACGGTAATTGACCAAGCGAAACAACTCCCTGGCACTTTTCTTAACTTGTTTGTGCATCGGTAAATTCATTGACTTTTGGGAAGTTTGGTGCCTTTTGTCCAAGCTCATGTTTCAATACGTGTAGCATTTGTTCTCGATTAAATTTGGCCCTTCGGATGCTCTGCCAGCTATCAGACAGTTCCATTTGAAATTAAAAAGGTTTCATTTCATATTAAAAAGGGTTCATTTGATTTGCAAAAAGATTTCATTTAAAGTGAAAATGTTATATATTTTATACAACAAATGTCAATAAGTTTCTCAGAATTGGGTTTGATCGAAGTAGGAATCGAGAAATTGTTGTCGATCCACTGCTATGAGTTATTACCTAGATAGGATTGTATTATATTAGGTAGCCCCCATCCAGAACAATTTACTTTGCTCCATTTAGTTTCGCAACAGATCTTAAAATCTGCAAGGATGGATTTAAATGCTTTAATCTTTTAACCAGAAACCATTTTGTGTTATAAACTTTCACACAAACACATTTCTCATTTTAAACAGGTATATACGGTCGTAAATTCGGCCAGGCCGAAGCTTATGTACCCTCCAGCATGGATTGGGTAGAAACTTCTACTAAATACTGTCATCCACAATCGAAGTACTTGGGTTGCGGTAGCACTAGCCGATGGCAAGTTATCTTAAAACTTCCTAACGCCGTCTTCTAAATTGTAAGTTAGTCCATACGTGGTATATATTAAACTAACAAATGGCCGATTAAATACGTATATAATTCAGTTTGCCAATTTTTTCTATAGAAATACAATTTTGACAAAATGTTCCATAGATTTAAATTGTGATAAAATTTTCTATACAAATAAAATGTTGACAATATTTTCTATAGCAATAAAATGTTGACAAAATTTTCTATAGAAATAAAATTTTGACAAAATTTTCTATAGAAATAAAATATGGACAAAATTTTCTATAGAAATAAAATTTTGACAAAATTTTCTATAACAATAAATTTTGACAAAATTATCTATAGAAATAAAATTTTGACAAAATTTTCTATAGAAATAAAATGTTGACAAAATTTTCTATAGCAATAAAATTTTGACAGAATTTTCTATAGCAATAAAATTTTGACAAAATTTTCTATAGAAATAAAATTTTGACAAAATTTTATATAGCAAACAAATTTTGACAAAATTTTATATAGCAATAAAATTTGGACAAAATTTTCTATAACAATAAAATTTTGACAAAATTTTCTATAGCAATAAAATTTTGAGAAAATTTTCTACAGCAATAAAAATTTGAAAAAAATTCTATAGAAATAAAATGTTGACAAAATTTTCGATAGCAATAAAATGTTGACAAAATTTTCTATAGAAATAAAATTTTGACAAAATTTTTATAGAAATAAAATTTTGACAAAATTTTCTATAGAAATAACATTTTGACAAAATTTTCTATAGAAATAAAATTTTGACAATATTTTCTATAGCAATAAAATTTTGACAAAATTTTCTATAGAAATAAAATTTTGACAAAATTTTCTATAGAAATAAAATTTTGACAAAATTTTCTATAGAAATAAAATGTTGACAAAATTATCTATAACAATAAAATTTTGAGAAAATTTTCTATAGAAATAAAATTTTGAGAAAATTTTCTATAGAAGTAAAATTTTGAGAAAATTTTCTATAGAAATAAAATTTTGAGAAAATTTTCTATAGAAATAAAATTTTGAGAAAATTTTCTATAGAAATAAAATTTTGACAAAATTTTCTATAGAAATAAAATTTTGACAAAATTTTCTATAGAAATAAAATTTTGACAAAATTTTCTATAGAAATAAAATTTTGACAAAATTTTCTATAGAAATAAAATTTTGATAAAATTTTCTATAGAACTAAAATTTTGACAAAATTTTCTATAGAAACAAACTTTTGAGAAAATTTTCTATAGAAATAAAATTTTGAAAAAATTTTCTATAGAAATAAACTTTTGAGAAAATTTTCTATAGAAATAAAATTTTGACAAAATTTTCTATAGAAATAAAACTTGGACAAAATTTTCTATAGAAATAAAATTTTAACAAAATTTTCTATAACAATAACATTTTGAGAAAATTTTCTATAGAAGTAAAATTTTGACAAAAATTTTCTATAGAAATAAAATTTTGATAAAATTTTCTATAGAAATAAAATTTTGACAAAATTTTCTATAGAAATAAAATTTTGATAAAATTTTCTATAGAAATAAAATGTTGAACAAAATTTTCTATAGCAATAAAATTTTGACAAAATTTTCTATAGAAATAAACTTTTTACAAAATTTTCTATAGAAATAAAATTTTGACAAATTTTCTATAGCAATAAAATGTTGACAAAATTTTCTATAGAAATGAAATGTTGACAAAATTTTCTATAGCAATAAAATTTTGACAAAATTTTCTATAGAAATAAAATTTTGACAAAATTTTCTATAGAAATAAAATTTTGACAAAATTTTCTATAGAAATAAAATTTTGACAACATTTTCTATAACAATAAAATTTTGACTAAATTTTCTATACAAATAAAATTTTGACAAAATTTTCTATAACAATAAAATTTTGACAAAATTTTCTATAGAAATAAAATTTTGACAAATTTTCTATAGCAATAAAATTTTGACAAAATTTTCTATAGAAATAAAATTTTGACAAAATTTTCTATAGCAATAAAATTTTGACAAAATTTTCTATAGAAATAAAATTTTGAGAAAATTTTCTACAGAACTAAAATTTTGACAACATTTTCTATAGAAATAAAATTTTGACAAAATTTTCCATAGAAATAAAATTTTGACAAAATTTTCTATAACAATAAAATTTTGACAAAATTTTCTATAACAACAAAATTTTGAAAAAATTTTCTATAGAAATAAAATGTTGACAACATTTTCTATAGAATTAAAATTTTGACAAAATTTTCTATAGAAATAAAGTTTTGACAAAAATTTCCATAGAAATAAAATTTGGACAAAATTTTCTAGAGAAATACAATTTTTACAAAATTTTCTATAGAAATAAAATGTTGACAAAATTTTCTATAGCAATAAAATTTTGAGAAAATTTTCTATAGAAATAAAATTCTTGCAAAATTTTCTATAGAAATAAAATTCTTGCAAAATTTTCTACAGCAATAAAATTTTGACAAAATTTTCTATAGAAATAAAATTTTGAAAAAATTTGCTATAGAAATAAAATGTTGACAAAATTTTCTATAGAAATAAAATTTTGCTAAAATTTTCTATAACAATAAAATTTTGACAAAATTTTCTATAGAAATAAAATTTTGACAAAATTTTCTATAGCAATAAAATGTTGACAAAATTTTCTATAGAAATGAAATGTTGACAAAATTTTCTATAGCAATAAAATTTTGAAAAAATTTTCTATAGAAATAAAATTTTGACAAAATTTTCTATAGAAATAAAATTTTGACAAAATTTTCTATAGAAATAAAATTTTGACAACATTTTCTATAACAATAAAATTTTGACTAAATTTTCTATAGTAATAAAATTTTGACAAAATTTTCTATAACAATAAAATTTTGACAAAATTTTCTATAGAAATAAAATTTTGACAAATTTTCTATAGCAATAAAATTTTGACAAAATTTTCTATAGAAATAAAATGTTGACAAAATTTTCTATAGCAATAAAATTTTGACAAAATTTTCTATAGAAATAAAATTTTGACAAAATTTTCTATAGAAATAAAATTTTGACAAAATTTTCTATAGAAATAAAATTTTGACAAAAATTTCTATAGAAATAAAATTTTGGTAGATTATTTTTGGCTCCAGTGACAACCATGAATATGCACCGATATGGACCAATTTTTGTGTGATTGGGGATCGGCTATATATAACTGTAGACGGCTATGGACCAATTTTTGCATGGTAGGTAGAGACCATATACTAACACCACGTTCCAAATTTCAACCGGATCGGATGAAGTTTGCTCCTCCAAGAGGTTCCGCAAGCCAAATCTGGGTATCGGTTTATAAGGAGACTATATATAATTATGGGCCGATGTGGACCAAGTTTTACATCGTTGTTAGAGACTATATACCACCATGTACAGAATTTCAGCCGGATCTGATGAAATGTGCTTCTCTTTGAGACTCCGCAAGCTATATCTGGGGATCGGTTTATATGGGGGCTATATATAATTATGGACTGATGTGAACCAATTTTTACATGGTTGTTAGAGACCATATACCAACACCGTGTACCAAATTTCAGCAGGATCGGATGAAATTTGCTTCTCTTTGAGGCTCCGCAAGCCAAATCTGGGGATCGGTTTATATGGGGGCTATATATAATTATGAACCGATGTGGACTTTGGATTTTTGCACGATTGTTAGAGACCATATACCAATACCATGTACCAAATTTCAGCCGGATCGGATGAATTTTGCTCCTCCAAGAGGTTCCGCAAGCCAAATCTGGGTATCGGTTTATAAGGAGACTATATATAATTATGGGCCGATGTGGACCAATTTTTACATCGTTGTTAGAGACCATATACCAACACCGTGTAGCAAATTTCAGGAGGATCGGATGAAATGTGTTTCTGTTAGAGGCTCCGCAAGCTAAATCTGGGGGTCCGTTAATATTGAGGTCTCAGAGCAATATTTCGATGTGTTACAAACGGAATAACAAAGTTGCAATACCCCCCATCCTATGGTGGAGAGTATAAAAATATCTGGCTATTCCCGTTTTGTTGTTGTTGTAGAGAAAACCAATTTCCTCTTTATCTTTGATATCATGTGTTTTTTCTTCTTCTTCTTTACAACGTTTAGCAAACGCTTGTTCCGCCATCGTAATATCAGATAGAAACAGTTTCTAATCAACAATTTGAATTCATCATCACCCTCATCATCTAGAGCTTTCCTATAAGCTGGAGGAACTGTAACATCATAGATTTGAAAAAAAAAAAACATTTTTGCCATCCTCCTTTAGCCTGATGTCATTTTATGCTGGAAATAAAACTAAATGGCAAAATGTCTTTTATTATTCCGATCACAAAATTTTATGACAATCACGCATCAAAATAGCATTCATCACAGTAGCAGTAGTAGGAGTAACATCATCCACATCACCATCACCACCATCAACCATTGACTGTTTGCTGTCAAAAAATGGCTATAGCCAAAAATATAGGAAAATAAAGCCAAAGGATACACAAATCGATTAAAGCCTATTGCGGAAGGAGAGGGTGGTTAGGTGGTTACGTTGTAATATGGATGTGGGTATGGTTCACATATGCAATTATGGTGGATAAATTTCTCAACTTTTGGCAAAGAATGCTTGCAATTTGTTTGGAGATATGTGAAGACATTTTTGAAAAGTATCGACTACAAAGAAAAGGGTGGAATGAAAATTTGTTTTGATTTGAATCAAGGGTATAGGTTTGTGCATACATATATTGAAATTCTATAGGGATATTTATATAAAAATGGCGTTTTAAATGATGATAGCTTCTTATCAAGCACTCTTTTTATTCATCAAAAATGTTTCAATAAGTTTCCGTGTTGCTTATATGATTCTTTTCGGTAAAGTTTACACCAATTTCTATACAAAACTTATATACAAAGCAAACTTTTTACTGACATTATTTTTCATTATAGGAAAGTCTCTAGTTAAAAGTTCGAGATTATAATTTTAAACATCCCAGCAAAAAAAAAAAAAAAGATCTTCCGAAAAAGTAGTTTGGATCCACAAGTTGTGATACGGAAGTAATTCAAATTTCGACCATGTCAATGCCATGACAATGAATTTAATATGGGCTTGTGATAGCATCCTTTGTATTAGTTGTGCCTTGAAAGTTCATTTGAATGAAGAAAATTAAAACAAGTACCCAACAAAAAAATTTGGAAGTTCTTCTAAAGGCACAACTTTAAAAGCACTTCCAAAACTGTTGCCCCAAAGATGTTCTTTATTCTAACTGCACAGGTAGTTCATTTGGGTCAATCTTTTATAACTCGCTTTTTTCATATTGTTAATGGGAAATTTGATTTTTTTTTTGTTTCAAATTAGTAAAAAACAGATTAAGAAATAATAAAACGATACTAATTATTTCAATTTTGCCGAAAAAAAAGTGAAATCCATTCTAGAAATCTTGGCAATTTTTATACCCTCCACCATAGGATGGGGGTATATTAACTTTGTCATTCCGTTTGTAAAACATCGAAATATTGCTCTAAGACCCCATAAAGTATATATATTCTGGGTCGTGGTGAAATTCTGAGTCGATCTGAGCATGTCCGTCCGTCCGTCCGTCTGTTGAAATCACGCTAACTTCCGAACGAAACAAGCTATCGCTTTGAAACTTGGCACAAGTATTTGTTATTGATTTAGGTCGGACGGTATGGGCAAATGGGCCATATCGGTCCACTTTTACGTATAGCCCCCATATAAACGGACCCCCAAATTTGGCTTGCGATTGCTCTAAGAGAAGCAAATGTCATCCGATCCGGCTGAAATTTGGTACATGGTGTTAGTATGTGGTCTCTAACCACCATGCAAAAATTAGTCCATATCGGTCCACTTTTACGTATAGCCCCCATATACACGGACCCCCAAATTTGGCTTGTGATTGCACTAAGAGAAGCAAATGTCATCCGATCCGGCTGAAATTTGGTACATGGTGTTAGTATATGGTCTCTAACTACCACGCAAAAATTGACCCACATCGGTCCATATTTATATATACCCCCCATATAAACCGATCCCCCGATTTGGAGCCTCTAAGAGAAGCAAATTTCATCCGATCCGGCTGAAATTTGGTACATGGTGTTGGTATATGTTCTCTAATGACCATGCAAAAATTGGTCCACATCGATCCATAATTATATATAGCCCCCATATAAGCCGATCTCCAGATTTGACCTCCGGAGCCTCTTAGAGGAGCAAAATTCATCCGATCCGGTTGAAATTTGGTACGTGGTGTTAGTATATGGTCTCTAATAACCGTGCAAGAATTGGTTCATATCGATCCATAATTACATATAGCCCCCATATAAGCCGATCCCCAGATTTGAACTCCGGAGCCTCTTAGAGGAGCAAAATTCATCCGATCCGGTTGAAATTTGGTACGTGGTGTTAGTATATGGTCTCTAACAACCGTGCAAGAATTGGTCCATATCGGTCCATAATTATATATAGCCCCCATATAAACCGTTCCCCAGATTTGATCTCCGGAGCCTCTTGGAGGAGCAAAATTCATCCGATCCGGTTGAAATTTGCAACGTGGTGTTAGTATAAGACCGCTAATAACCATGCCAAAATTGGTCCATATCGGTCTATAGTTATATATAATTACGGTTCATAATCATGGTTGGCACTCGAGCCAAAAATAATCGACCAAAATTTTATTTTTATAGAAAACATTGTCAAAATGTTATTTCTATAGAAAATTTTGTCAAAATTTTATTTCTATAGTAAATTTCGCCAAAATGTTATTTCTATAGAAAATTTTGACAAAATTTTATTTCTATAGAAAATTTTGTCAAATTTTTTTTCTATAGAAAATTTTGTCAAAATTTTATTTCTATAAAAATTTTTTTCCAAATTTTATTTCTATAGAAGATTTTGTCAAAATTTTACTTCTATAGAAAATGTTGTCAAAATTATATTTTGTCAAAATTTTATTTCTATAGAAACTTTAAACTTAATTATATACGTATTTAATCGGCCTTTTTAGTTTAATATATACCACGTATGGACTATATGGTATATATTACGGTGTTAGGAAGTTTTAAGATACCTTGCCATCGGCTTCAGTAGAAGTTTCTCCGCAATCCATGGTGGAGGGTACATAAGCTTCGGCCTGGCCGAACTTACGGCCGTATATACTTGTTTATGTTTCAAATAAGTTAAAAACAGATTAAGAAATAATAAAGCGATACAAATTATTTAAATTTGCCGAAAAAAATGTGAAATCCATTCTAGAAATCTTGGCAATTTTCTTTTTTTGATATTTGATGTCCAGACAAGCGTTAGAATGCATTAAAAATCATAATTTTTTTTTTTTTTAAATTTATTTATATGCCAAAATATCACATATTGTCTTAATTCACATCCAAAGCACTGAATTCGCATCAAAACTTAAGAAGTGATGCATAGTCAGTGCAACGGCTGCTGAAATGGTGGACATCCGTCTTATGACAAGCCCATGTTAAATTCATCGCTTCTGTTTTTTTTTGCTGGTATGCTTATGTGTTCATCTCAATATGATCTTATTCCGGACAAAAGATACAAATTTCATAAAATTTAGTATTTTCTTCTATGTTACATCCCAGCAAAAAATTATGGAAGTTGTTCCACAAACTTTTATTTAATTTATAGACCTGTTTATAGTGTACACACTTGCACATGGCTCCATAATGAAAGAATTGATTTCTTTTCTCCTTCAAAATCTAATTTCATTTGATCGGTTTGAAATTAGGTATACTTAAGAAAAAGTGAACCCTACACAGAAAAAAATATCACCAAAATAATTTCAATTAAAGAGTTTATTGAAGTTGATAATTATAAAGATTAACTAAATTCGTGTCTCCCACAAAATAGTTCAGAATTTCTTGAAATTTGTAAATTTCACCAATAATGCTCCCATCTTGAACTTCGTATGGCACTAAAGATATTTTTGCAATTTTGAAATCCAATTTTTATACCCTCCACCATCGGGAGGAAATATTGCTGTAAGAATTCTGGTGAAATTCTGAGTCGATCTAAGCATGTCCGTCCGTCTGTTAAAATCACGCCAACTTCCGAACGAAACAAGCTATCGACTTGAAACTTAGCATAAGTAGTTGTTATTGATGTAGGTCGGATGGTTTTGCAAGTGGGCCATATTGGACCACTTTTACGTATAGCCCCCATATAAACCGACCCCCAGATTTGGCTTGCGGAGCTTTTGAGAGAAGCAAATTTCATACGATCCGGTTGAAATGTGGTACGTGGTGTTAGTATATGGTATCTAACTACCATGCAAAAATTGGTCCATACCGGTCCATAATTATATACAGCCCCCATATAAATCGAGTCCCAGATTTGACCTCCGGAGCCTCTTGGAGGAACAAATTTCCTCAGATCTGGTTGAAATTTGGTACGTGGTGTTACTATATGGTATCTAACAACCATGCAAAAATTGGTCCATATCGGTTCATACTTATATATAGCCCCCATATAAACCGATCCCCAATCACAGAAAAATCACGATTGCCACTCGAGCCAAAAATATCCTAACAAAATGTTATTGTCGTAGAAAATTTTGTCAAAATTTTATTTCTATAGAAAATTTTGTCAGCATTTTGATTCTTTTGTCGTAGAAAATTTTGTCAAAATTTTATTTCTATAGAAAAATTTGTCAACATTTTGATTCTTTAGGGAATTTTGTCAAAATGTTATTTCTATAGAAAGTGTATAAAGCATTTCATAGTTGGAGAGGAATATTTTGCAAAATTTTCCAAAACATCAAGAATTCTACCAATCTATCAAACATTCAAAAATCTGCCATGTTTGGTAGACTTGTGTTCATAATTGTATATAGCCCCCATAAAAAGCGACCCCCATATTGCAATTCTGGCTCTATAATTACCGCATAAAAGTTCATATCGGTTCGTAATAATTTCTTCCCTATGTATACCGGTCAAGAACTGAATATATGTTATACGGATTTAAGCGACCTTCCTTTATCTACCATATATCCCGCGTGGACTAACTTACAATTTAGAAGATGATATTTAGAAGTTTTAAGATGCCTTGCCATCGGCCGCAACCCAAGTAATTTAATTGTGGATGATCGTTTTTAGTAGAAGTTTCTACGCAATCCATGGAGGAGGGTACGAAAGATTCGGCCTGGACGAACGTACGCCCGTGTATACTTACTTCCTTTACACTATGAAATTTTCTTTGATGGGTGAAAAATAATAATTTTTTTTCCTAGTGGGACCGCTGGTTTTTATACCCTGCTCCACACTGTGGAACAGGGTATTATAAGTTAGTGCATATGTTTGCAACACCCAGAAGGAGACGAGATAGACACATGGTGTCTTTGGCAAAAATGCTCAGGGTGGACTCCTGAGTCGATATAGCCATGTCCGTCTGTCCGTGAACACATTTTTGTAATCAAAGTCTAGGTCGTAGTTTTAGTCCAATCGACTTCAAATTTGGCACCAGTATGTGTTTTGGCTCAGAATAGATACCTATTGATTTTGGAAGAAATCGGTTAAGATTTAGATATAGCTCCCATATATATCTTTCGCCCGATATGGACTAATACGGTCCCAGAAGCCAGAGTTTTACCCCAAATTGGGTGAAATTTTGCACTAGGAGTTCAGTTAGTAGTGTAGTCTAGTGTGCTAAATTTTATTGAAATCGGTTCAGATTTAGATATAGCTCCCATATATATCGTTCGCCCGATTTACACTCATATGACCACAGAGGCCAATTTTTTGGTCCGATTTAGTTGAAATTTTGCACAGGGAGTAGAATTAGCATTATCGCTATGCGTGCCAAATTTGGTTGAAATCGGTTCAGATTTAGATATAGCTCCCATATATAGCTTTCGCCCGATTTACACTCATATGACCACAGAGGCCAATTTGTTGCTCTGATTTAGTTGAAATTTTGCACAGGGAGTAGAATTAGCATTGTAGCTATGCGTGCCAAATTTGGTTGAAATCGGTTCAGATTTAGATATATCTCCCATATATAGCTTTCGCCCGATTTACACTCCTATGACCACAGAGGCCAATCTTTTACTCCGATTTAATTGAAATTTTGCACAGGGAGTAGAATAAGCATTGTAGCTATGCGTGCCAAATTTGGTTGAAATCGGTTCAGATTTAGATATAGCTCCCATATATAGCTTTCGCCCGATTTACACTCATATGACCACAGAGGCTAATTTTTTGCTCCGATTTAGTTGAAATTTTGCACAGGGAATAGAATTAGCATTGTTGCTATGCGTGCCAAATTTGGTTGAAATCGGTTCAGATTTAGATATAGCTCCCATATATATGTTTTTCTGATTTCGACAAAAATGGTCGAAATACCAACATTTCCCTTGTAAAATCGCCACTGCTTAGTCGAAAAGCTGTTAAAATGAGTCTTATTTTCCTAAATTTCTATTACATATATATTGAGCGATAAATCATAAATAAATTTTTGCAAAGTTTCCTTAAAATTGTTTCAGATTTAAATTTTTCCCATATTTTTTTTACTAACATTGTGTTCCACCTTAGGGCTTTAGCCGACTTAAATTTTGAGTCTATAGATTTTGTAGAAGTCTATCAAATTCTGTCCAGATCGAGTGATATTTAAATGTATGTATTTGGACAAACCTTTATATATAGCCCCCCAACACATTTGACGGATGTGATATGGTATCGAAAATTTAGATCTACAAAGTGGTGCAGGGTATAATATAGTCGGCCCCGCCCGACTTTAGACTTTCCTTACTTGTTCTTCCTGTGTATGTCTCATTTCATAGTAAATTAATCTGTAACATGACATTCTTTAGATAGAGCAATAATTAAAATGTTTTTATAGACAACAAACATCTATAATTCTCTCCGAAAATACGCCTCTTGAAAAAATTACTACACATGTTTGCCATAGCTGTTGTCATTCCTGCCTAGTACAGCCCACTAGTAAACACCAACCTCATATCGAGAGTAATGACAATGTTGCTGCCTTTTCTGCTGTCACTCATGTCCGCCAGAGGCCGGCCAGAATATCAAGAGTACAGCCATTTATGTTATTTTCAAAGAAGGTGTGTCTATGGCGTTTAAAGTTTGGTGGTGGCCATCATGTTCTCGATATCGGGATTTTAATAATATTTAATTAAGTCCCCAATATGCGCCAAACAAAAAGTCAGCCGATAATTATACCAAAACTGTTGTAACTGATTACCTCGATGTGGACGATATACTCAATGTACAACAATTATAACACAATGACAGGAGTGATGAACGTACATGTAAAAAAAAAACATTTTTGAACATTTTTACGGCAGACATTACGAGGGCGGTTCGGAAACTTCTTAGCCTATCAATGAAAGAGAATAGTTAGTTTTTCAAAAATATTTTTATTTTTCAATATAATCTCCTGAAACTTCAATACACTTAGTCCAGCGCTTTCCTAGCAATTCTATCCCTTGATTAAAATAGTTTTCCTCAAGGTCTTCAAAATAGTGGTTTACAACTGTAATTGTATCTTCATTTGAGGTAAAACGCTTGCCAGCACGGATTTTTTTTTTTAGATTTGGGAACAAGTAAAAGTCACTGGGAGCTAAATCAGAAGAATAAAGGGTGATACAGTCAAAATTTGGTCAATATAAACTTGACGTATTTCTTTCAATTTTGCATTTAAAAAACCTGAACACCCCTCATTTTGAAGGTGTGTGTGTGTGTGGAATGTTGCTCCTATTTTGATTTTGGAATTCACTCTTCAGTTGTCAAAATGCCGTCCAAGCAAGAAGAGCAGCGTATCAAAATTTTGCTCGCGCATCGCGAAAATCCGAGCTACTCGCACGCAAAGCTGGCAAAATCGCTAAAAGTTGCCAAATCAACCGTTACAAATGTAATTAAAGTGTTTGGGGAACGTTTGTCGACAGCCTGGAAGCCGCTGAGACGACAAAGAGAGTTGCCGGTAGTTTCAAGCGAAACCCTGAACTCTCTCTCCGAGATGCCGCAAATAAGCTGGGTGTATCGTCTACAACCGTGCATCGAGCCAAAAAACGAGCCGGACTATCGACTTACAAGAAGGTAGTGACTCCAAATCGCGATGATAGACAAAATACGACGGCCAAAGCGAGATCCCGGAGGCTGTACACTACGATGCTGACGAAGTTTGACTGCGTGGTAATGGACGACGAAACCTTCGTCAAAGCCGACTACAAGCAGCTTCCGGGACAGGAGTGTTATACGGCAAAAGGAAGGGGAAAGGTAGCAGATATTTTCAAGCACATAAAACTGTCAAAGTTCGCAAAGAAATATCTGGTTTGGCAAGCCATCTGTACCTGTGGCTTGAAAAGCAGCATTTTCATAGCTTCCGGGACTGTCAACCAAGAAATTTACGCGAAAGAGTGTTTGAATAAACGTCTGCTGCCTTTCCTGAAGAAACATGGTTGTTCCGTACTGTTTTGGCCGGATTTGGCATCCTTTCTTTACGGTAAAAAGCCATGGAGTGGTACGCCGCCAACAACGTGCAGGTGGTTCCCAAGGACAAGAACCCTCCCAACACGCCAGAGCTCCGTCCAATTGAGAAATACTGGGCTATTGTCAAGCGGAACCTAAAGAAGACCAAAAAAACTGCTAAGGACGAGCAGCAGTTCAAGGCAAACTGGCTTTCTGCGGCGAAGAAGGTGGACAAGGTGGCTGTACAAAATCTGATGGCAGGTGTCAAGCGTGAGGCCCGGCAATTCGGATTTGGAAAAGTGAAAGCCTAACTGAATATTTTTCCTGAATTTTATACTAATTGAACTTGAAAAAGAAATTTAATTTGATTTTTTAAATAAACGATTTCACCGATTTACACGCGTTTTCCCTTGACCAAATTTTGACCGTATCACCCTTTAAGGTGGGTGGTCAAGCAACTCGTACGTTAATTCTTTGATTTTAGCCATTGTGCGCTGGTGCGTTGTCTTGATGAAAAATAATTTTTTTTGTCAGAACGTTTTTCTCGAATTTATTTACAGCATTCAATTTTTCATTTTTTATTCCTTCCACCATAGGATGGGCGGTACAATAAAATTGCCATTTCCTTTGGAAACGCATTGAAACATCGGTCCCAAATACACGGTTGCCACAGTTTCTAGAGTTCTAACAAATATGTTCGTTTTTATACTGTTTGGTAGATTGGTAGAATTATTGATGTTTTGGTAGTTTTTTTTGTTAACAAATTTTCTACAAAAGAAAAAAATTTGACAACATTTTCGACAGGAATAAAATTTTGACATAATGTTCTATTGAAATAAAATTTTGAGAAAATTTTCTGTAGAAATAAAATTTGAAAAATTTTTGCTATAGAAACAAATATTTGAAAAAATTTTCAATAGAAATAAAATTTTACGAAAAATTTCTATAGAAATACAATTTTGACAAAATTTTCTATAGAAATAAATCTTTTATAAAATTTTCTATAGAAATGAAATTCTAGAAATCTACCACATATCGTAGATTTTCTATTGTTTGGTTAAAAGTGGCACCCCGATTAAATTTCAGGCTCACTTAGACTATTCAGTCCATTTGGTAGAATTATTGATATTTTGGTAGTTTTTTCATACATTTCTATAAAAAATTAAATTTTGACAAAATTTTATATAACAATAAAATTTTGAGAAAATTTTCTATAGAAGCAAATATTTGCGAAAATATTTTAAAGAAATAAAATTTTGAGAAATGTTTCCATAAAAAAAAAATTAGAAAATTTTCTATAGGAATTAAATTTGAAGAAAATTTTCTATAGAAATACAAATTTGAGAAATTTTTGTATAGAAATAAAATTTGGACAAAAATTTCTATAAAGTAAAATTTGAACAAAATTTTCTATAGAAATAAAATTTAGCAATTTTTTTTTTGTTTGCTAGGTTTTTGGTAAAAATTTCTCCAAATTTTGGTGGATTATTTTTGGCTCCAATGGCAACCGTGCTCAGATCCCATACTGTATGTTAGGTTAGGTTAGGTGGCAGCCCGATGTATCAGGCTCACTTAGACTATTCAGTCCATTGTGATACCACATTGATGAACTTCTTTCTTATCACTGGGTGCTGCCCGATTCCATGTTAAGCTCAATGACAAGGGACCTTCTTTTTAAAGCCGAGTCCGAGCGGCGTTCCACATTGCAGTGAAACCACTTAGAGAAGCTTTGAAACCCTCAGAAATGTCACCAGCATTACTGAGGTGGGATAATCCACTGCTGAAAAACTTTTTGGTGTTCGGTCCAAGCAGGAATCGAACCCGCGACAATGTGTATGCAAGGCGGGCTTGCTAACCATTGCACCACTGTGGCTCCCATAATGTATACACACTCAAAAATAGAAACAAGTATATACGGCCTTAAATTCGGCCAGGTCGAAGCTTTGTACCCTCCACCATGGATTTCGTAGAAATTTCTTCTAAAGACTGTCATCCACAATCAAATTATTTGGGTTGCGGTAACACTAGACGATGGCAATGTATCTTAAAACTTCCTAGCACAGTCTTCTAAATTGTAAGTTAGTCCATACGTGGTATATATTAAACTAAAAAAATGACCGATTAAATACGTATATAATTCAGTTTGACAAAATTTTCTATAGAAATAAAATTTTGACAAAGTTTTCCATAGAAATAAAATTTTAACAAAATTTTCTATAGAAATAAAATTTTGACAAAATTTTCTATAGAATTGAAATTTTGAAAAAAAAAAATCTATAGAAATAAAATTTGCACACAATTTTCTATAGAAATAAAATTTTGACAAAATTTTTTATAGAAATTAAATTTTGACAAAATTTTCTTGCGTAATAAAATTTTAAGAAAATTTTCTATGGAAATAAAATTTTGGTAGATTATTTTTGGCTCGAGTGGCAACCATGAATATGAACCGATATGGACCAATTTTTGTGTGATTGGGGATCGGCTATATATAACTATAGACCGCTATGGACCAATTTTGGCATGGTTGTTAGCGGCCATATACTAACACAAAATTTCATCCGGATCGGATGAATTTTGCTCCTCCAAGAGGTTCCGCAAGCCAAATCTGGGTATCGGTTTATATGGGAGCTATATATAATTATGGACCGATGTGGACCAATTTTTGCATGGTTGTTAGAGACAATATACCAACATCATGTACCAAATTTCAACGGATCGGATGATATATGCTACTCTTTGAGGCTCCGCAAGCCAAATCTGCGGATCGATTTATATGGGGGCTATATATAATTATGGACCGATGTGAACCAATTTTTGCATGGTTGTTAGATACCATATACCAACATCATGTACCAACTTTTAGCCGGATCGGATGATAAATGCTACTGTTTGAGGATCCGCAAGCCAAATCTGGGGATCGGTTTATATAGGGGCTATATATAATTATGGACCGATGTGGACCAATTTTTGCATGGTTGTTACTTACACCATGTACCAAATTTCAGCCAGATCGGATGAAATATGCTTCTTTTGGGGGCTCCGAAAAGCAAATCTGTAGGTCCGTTTATATGGGGGCTATACGTAAAAGTGATCCGATAAGGCCCATTTACAATACTGTCCGATCTACATCAATAACAACTACTTGTACCAAGTTTCAAGTCGTTAGCTTGTTTCGTTCGGAAGTTAGCGTGATTTCAACAGACGGACATGCCCAAATCGACTCAGAATTTCAACACGACCCGGAGTATATATACTTTATGGGGTCATAGAGCAATATATCGATGTGTTACAAACGGAATGAGAAAGTTAATATACCCCCCATCCTATGGTGGAGGATATAAAAATATCGTTTCCTATTTGCTTTTAAATGGTAGTATGCCCGCCTTGCATTCAAAGGTTTGTGGGTTCAGTCCCTGCTTCGAATATATGTATATATTATTACATATATTCCAAAAATGTTCGGAAGATTCTGAAATCTATTAAACTTCAAAATGTGTCTTATTAAATACTTAGTTAGAAAAAAATAGTGCTTGACATAAACGAAATGGACTATGTTTTTGAACAAACATTATTTTTTATTGCAAAAATAAAAATATTGTAACAAAAGTTTTTTTTTTTCATTGATAAAATTTGAAATTTTCGAATACATTCAAAAAAACTAACCAAATAAACAAGTTTGTTTCTTTCCGTACATATTCTTGGTCATGGTGAAGTTTCCAGTCGATCCGATGTCCAAACAAAAAAAGCTATCGAAACTTTACGCCAGTACATCAATAATTAAGATGTAGGTCGGATGGTATTGTTAATGCACCATATCGGATCACTTTTAGGAATAGCCCTCATATATCTCATTTAGGTAAAGCTCTCATATATTGACTTGTTCAAAAGAACTCTGTGGAAGTGGAAACAATTAATAGAGTCCCAGGATCCTCTATTAAATGCGCTTAATATTCGTGGAACAATTTCCATTTTTTTGGCATAGTTTCTCGCAAAACTTCAAAATATCATTGCGATACGTATCTCTATTTGCAACCATCGTGGAAACCACTGTGTTGCATGAAACATTCCCTTTCGCGATCTGCAGCTAGCCGTTATATAGATCTTAACACGATTACACTCTAATCAATATTCCAACCTGTACGACATTGATTATGCTTTCGATAAATTGCATTTATCTCTCAACACTAAAATCTATGATAGCGACTACAATCTCCTATGAACGATAGCATCGATACCACCAACCAGCTCTTATAAATTTGCCTTGGTCATATATTGATTCCGCAAACAAAAAAAAAAAAAAACAAGTATAAACGGCCGTAAGTTCGGCCAGGCCGAATCTTATGTACCCTCCACCATGGATTGCGTAGAAACTTCTACGAAAGACTGTCATCCACAATCGAATTACTTGGGTTGTGGTATCTTAAATCGTTTTCTAAATTGTGAGTTACACTAGACAAAAAAGTATATGTAGGTAAGTCTACAAATAATTACGAATCGATATGGACTTTTGCACGGTACGTAGGGAGCCAGAATTGAAATATGGGGGTCGCTTATATGGGGGCTATATACAATTATTGATATGGACCAATTTTTGTGTGATTGGAGATCGATTTATCTGAGGGCTATATATAACTATAGACCGATATGGACCTAGTTAGGCATGGTTGTTAACGGCCATATACTAGCACAATGTACCAAATTTCAACTGACTCGGATGAAATTTGCTCCTCCAAGAGGCTCCAGAACCAAATCTCAGGATCGGTTTATATGGGGGCTATATATGATTATGGACTGATATGGACCACTTTTGGCATGGTTGTTAAATATCATATACGATCACCACATACCAAATTTCAACAGAATCAGATTAATTTTGGTCTTCCAAGAGGCTCCGGAGGTCAAATCTGGTGATCGGTTTATATGGGGGGCTATATATAATTATCTACCGATGTGGACCAATTTTTGCACGGTTGTTAGAGACCATATACTAACACCATGTACCAAATTTCAGCCAGATCGGATGAAATTTGCTTCTCTTAGAGGCCTCGCAAGCCAAATCGGGGGATCGGTTTATATGGGGGCTATATATAATTATTGACCGATGTGGACCAATTTTTGCATGGTTGTTAGGGACCATATACTAACACCATGTACCAAATTTCAGCCGGATCGGATAAAATTTGATTCTCTTAGAGGCCTCGCAAGCCAAATCGGGGGATCGGTTTATATGGGGGCTATATATAATTATGGACCGATGTGGACCAATTTTTGCAAGGTTGTTAGAGACCATATACTTACACCATGTACCAAATTTCAGCCGGATCGGATGAAATTTGCTTCTCTTAGAAGCCTCACAAGCCAAATTTGGGGGTCCGTTTATATGGGGGCTATACGTAAAAGTGGACCGATATGGCCCATTTGCAATACCATCCGACCTACATCAATAACAACTACTTGTGCCAAGTTTCAAGTCGATAGCTTGTTTCGTTCGGAAGTTAGCGTGATTTCAACAGACGGACGGACGGACATGCTCAGATCGACTCAGAATTTCACCACGACCCAGAATATATATACTTTATGGGGTCTTAGAGCAATATTTCGATGTGTTACAAACGGAAT
Organism: Haematobia irritans; assembly: GCF_050003625.1. Taxonomy (NCBI): domain Eukaryota; kingdom Metazoa; phylum Arthropoda; class Insecta; order Diptera; family Muscidae; genus Haematobia; species Haematobia irritans. The sequence goes on from NC_134400.1 coordinate 144,158,522, forward strand.
GACAAAGTTAATATACCCCCCATCCTATGGTGGAGGGTATAAAAAAAACATCACATCGTGACTACCGATCTTTCATATGCGATATGTAGATCAATCTGGCAAGTAAAGGACAGACATTCCTACGTGTAAAAATAATAACAGGCGTCGTATGATTGGTATGTGGAACAGTCGCCATAAATGGCAGAGGAAAACCATGAACTAGCTAATAAATGTGATAGACGGGTTACCCTCAATCTAAGATCGTATGTTATTAGGTGAATGTTTTCCATCGCCTCCATAATTGGTATTGAATAATATTTTTATAAGATGGCTAATTGTATGCAGGGATTGGAGCTTTTAATAGATGAATTTGAAGAATTTCCATATAAACCATTGTTCTAAACCTAATTGTTTATAGTAAACAGATTTCGAAAATTCCCCGATAAATCCCCAACTCAAAACTTTCGTTCTATAGAAACACAATTTTTCTATAGAAACAAAATTTGACAAGATTTTTTTTATAGAAATAAAATTTTGTCAAAATTTTCTTAGAAATAAAATTTGTCAAAATTTTCTATAGAAATAAAATTTTAACAAAATTTTCCATGGAAATAAAATTTTGACAAAATTTTCTATAGAAATAAAATTTTGTCAAAATTTTCTATAGAAATAAAATGTTGACATAATTTTCTATAGAAATAAAATTTTGACAAAATTTTCTATAGAAATTAAACTTTGACAAAATTTTCTACAGAAATAATATTTTGACAAAATTTTCCATAGAAAAGAGAACTATGACAAAATTTTCTATAAAACTGAAATTTTGGCAAAATTTTCTATAGAAATAAAATTTTGACAAAATTTTCTATAGAAATAAAATTTTGTCATAATTTTCTAAAGAAATAAAATTTTGTCAAAATTATCTATCGAAATAAAATGTTGACAAAATTTTCTATAGAAATAAAATGTTGACAAAATTTTCTATAGAGATAAGATTTTGACAAAATTTTCTATAGAACAAACACTATAACAAAATTTTCTACAGAACCAAAATTTTCTATAGAACTGAAATTTTCAGAAAATATTCTATAGGATTTTTTTGTTTGATAGTTTTTTTGGTACAATTTTCTCCAAATGTTGGTAGATTATTCTTGGCTCGAATGGCAACCAACCGTGTTAGCGATGCGTTGTTGGTTTACACTGATATTGTAACGCTATGTATAACAGCTAAAATAATAATAAACTGCTGAAAATAATTTTCTGCCTAATAAGAGGTACTTCACAAAATTTCATAAAAATATTTTTCTATAGAAATAAATTTTTAACAAAATTTTCTATAGAAATAAAATTTTGACAAAATTTTCTATAGAAATAAAATGGTGACAAAATTTTCTATAGAAATAAGATTTTGACAAAATTTTCTATATAACAAACACTATGACAAAATTTTCTACAGAACTAAAATTTTTACAAAATTTTGAATAGAACTGAAATTTTCAGAAAATTTTCTAAAAAACTGAAAATTTCAAAAAATTTTCTATAGAAATAAAATTTTGACAAGTTTTTCTATAGAAATAAAATTTTGTCAAAATGTTCTATAAAAATAAAATTTTGTCAAAATTTCGTATAGAAATAAAATGTTGACAAAATTTTCTATTGAAATAAGATTTTGACAAAATTTTCTATAGAACAAACACAATAACAAAATTTTCTACACAACTAAAATTTTTACAAAATTTTCTATAGGACTGAAATTTTCGGAAAATTTTCTATAAAACTGAAATTTTCAAAAAATTTTCTATAGAAATAAAATGTTGACAAAATGTTCTATAGAAATAAAATTTTGACAAAATTTGTTATAGAAATAACATTTGGACAAAATTTTCTATAGAAGTAGAATTTTGACAAAATTTTCTATAGAAATACAATGTTGACAAAAATTTTTACTGAAATAAAATTTAAAAAAAATTCTATAGAAACTATGACAAATTTTTCTATAGGAATAAAATTTAGCAAAATAGAATGTGTTTGTTTGATAGTTTTTTGGTTCAATTTTCTCCAAATTTTGGTAGATTATTCTTGGCTCGAATGGCCGTGTTAGCGATGCGTTGTTGGTTTACACTGATATTGTAACGCTATGTATCACAGCTAAACGAATAATAAACTGCTGAAAATAATTTTCTGCCTACTAAGAGGTACTTTACAAACTTACATAAAAATATTTTCTATAGAAATAACATATTGGCAACATTTTGTATAGAAATACATTTTTGACAAAATTTTCTATATAAATAAAATTTTGTCAAATTTTTCTATAGAAATAAAATGTTGACAAAATTTTCTATAGAAATAAAATGTTGACAAAATTTTCTTTAGAACAAACACTATGACAAAATTTTCTACAGAACTAAAATTTAAAAAAAAAATTCTATAGAACTGAAATTTTCAGAAAATTTTCTATAAAACTGAAATTTGAAAAAAATTTTCTATAAAAATAAAATGTTGACAAAATTTTCTATAGAACAAACAATATAACAAAACTTTCTACAGAACTAAAATGTTTACAAAATTTTCTATAGGACTGAAATTTTCAGAAAATTTTCTATAAAGCTGAAATTTTCAAAAATAGTTCTATAGAAATAAAATGTTGACAAAAAGTTCTATATAAATAAAATTTTGACAAAATTTTCTATAGAAATAGAATTTTTCTAAATTTTCTATAAAATAGAATTTTGACAACATTTTTTATAAAAATAAAATTAAAAAAAAAATTCTATAGAAACTATGACAAAATTTTCTATAGAAATAAAATTTAACAAAATAGGATTTTTTTGTTTGATAGTTTTTTGGTACAATTTTCTCCAAATTTTGGTAGATTATTCTTGGCTCGAATGGCCGTTTTAGCGTTGTTGATTTACACTGATATTGTAACGCTATGTATCACAGCTAAACGAATAATAAACTGCTGAAAATAATTTTCTGCCTACTAAGAGGTACTTTACAAACTTCCAGTAAAATATTTTTCTATAGAAATAACATATTGGCAACATTTTGTATAGAAATACATTTTTGACAAAATTTTCTATAGAAAAAAATTTTGTCAAAATTTTCTATAGAAATAAAATTTTGTCAAAATTTTCTATAGAAATAAAATTTTGTCAAATTTTTCTATAGAAATAAAATGTTGGCAAAATTTTCTATAGAAATAAGATTTTGACAAAATTCTCTTTAGAACAAACACTATGACAAAATTTTCTACAGAACTAAAATTTTAAACAAAATTTCTATAGAACTGAAATTTTCAGAAAATTTTCTATAAAACTGAAATTTTCAAAACATTTTCTATAAAAATAAAATTTTGAAAAAATTGTTGACAACATTTTCTATAGAAATAGAATTTTGACAAAATTTTCTATAGAGATAAAATTTAGCAAAATAAGTTTTTTTTTGTAGGTTTTTTAATAAAATTTTCTCCAAATTTTGATAGATTATTTTTGGCTCGAATGGCAACCGTGTTAGCGATTTGTTGTTGGTTTACGCTGATATTGTAACGCTATGTATCACAGCTAAAAGAATACTAAACTACTGAAAATAATTTTGCTGATTAATATTCTTCTAAAGGTAAAAAACCGAAACTAGGTAAAATACTCATACATTTAAAATTTGCATAAATTTAAATATAAAAAAATCATTAACAACAGGAATTCAAATCAAGGAGATCTGGAATGCCTTATCGCCAGTGTTTTAGATATTGTGACTTATGGGCACTGAGGAAATACAAGAGTTGCCTTTGCCTTTAGCAATCACAACCCTTGTTTCGCATCCTTTCCTAACCCCAGGATGCTGTAGTAAATTCACACGCAAACACACACACGGACGTTCGGTTAAATACTCTCACTCTCTTCCGGCATTGTCTGTGGTAATCATAAACGTTTTTCAATATTTCGAAGGGTCTTCTCTTGATCACTCGTTCGTTCAACTGCAATGAGGCGTTTACCCATGCGCATAAATTATAAGATGCCAGAGAACAAAAAAAAAACCAAAAACCCTTTTCCTCTATGTTAGAGGTAAAACAAACTACACGGAAGCTCAGACAGATGTTCGTCCTTATTGTCACGTAATTTTAACATCAATTGGAATTTGACGCAACAAAGTGCTTCCTCCTCAGCCGTTTTTTTGTTTTGTTTTTATTTCGTCACAAAATTTAAATGATTTGAGTATGGTTTCTGCATATCCTGAGGCTGAATTTGCCTATAGTTAAATATGACAAATTCTTTATTTCACTTTGACATTGGTATTTTTCCTCTGTAATCCTTTTTTGATTGATGGTTAATACGATGATGGGTTAGCAAACGCTAAATACTGGAATACACCCACAGCTTAAATAGCTTAAATCCTTTCTGTGAATAGAAATGGCCTTTTGTTTGAATTTGAATTCTAAGTACTTCTCTTTTGTAAGACTGTTCGTTTTACCCTTCACACCAGTGTTTTCCCCATTTCGATTTTTTTTTCAAATCCAAATATGTTATGCTCTCAACCAGGTATATTTTTGATCAATCTTCTATAATGGGATGATGATAGTTAAATTGGGGACATCTACAATTATTGTGTAGGCACTCGAAATTATATCTAGCCATAATAAATTTGACTTGCCATCACACCCTCCACAAACTTGCGTCTGCGATATTTTGACTCATTCAGGGCGAAGCGTCGTATTGAGACAATCGACAATTTGGTTTTTTTTAGTGCCATCCTTACTCTCCAAAAATGCTTCATGCGTAAAAGTGTAGCGGATTGTGATCTGGAGATTTTGTTGGCCATTGTGCGGTAGAAATGAAGCGAGGAACCTCCGTCATTCCTTACGTCATTCTTGTTTATCTGCCAAGGACTTCAATATTGCTTTGTGGACATTTTCGCGATAATATTCGGTATTTATTTTGATCCCCCGGGCGATGAATACGGGCGGTTAGCTACCATCGGCCGCTGTGGCGGCGCACACCATTACCAATAGCGGTATATACTGGTTTGTGGGAGCCACCGTGGTGCAATGGTTAGCAAGCCCGCCTTGTATACAAAGGGTCGAGGGTTCGATCCCTGCCCCGACCGAACACCAAAAAATTTATCAGCGGTGGGTTATCCTCTCACGGTAGTGCTGGTGATATTTCTGAGTATTTCAAAGCTTCTGACTTGTCATTGAGAAAACATGGAATTGGGCATTAAACAGTCCTTAAAAAGAAGTTCACCACTGTGGTATCACAATGAACTGAAAAGTCTAAGTGAGCCTGAAATATCGGGCTGCCACTATACCTAATCTACCCATCAAGAAATGTAAGGGTTGATTTTCACCTTCCAGAGGGCGAGATCCATCGTTACAAAAAGAGCATCTATATTAGTCAGCATACCAGAGAGGTCTGAACCGGATTCATGAGAATACTGTAGCTGAATATATGACAAACTACAATGTTACTCTTGTTCTCGGAGCTCAATCACCGCCAAGAGGGCGGGCTGAATCTTAAATACCCACCACCATGAATCAAATATAATAGTTCACTTTGAAAACTCTTCGTCGTAGCGGGTTTCTTGATAATATATAGAATTTTAGGGGATTTGATGACAAATTTTCTCCCAAGCAAATCAGTTCAACCAGATTCTACCTATGAAGACTATATCAGATTCTGGATTTATGAGAACCAATTTTGTTTGAGTTTTAGAGAAATCATAAACATATCGTGTATGTGATGAAATAACGCCTAGATTTTAAATCTTAAATCTGTAGATTTTTTCCGCAATTATTTAAATGAATAACATACGATGAATAAAATATAGAAATTTTACTTTCAGTTACAAGCAATTTTCATGATCAATGCGCCTGTTATACCCTGAAAGAAGTGTTTTCTTTTCTGAGGAACGAAATTTTAGACGAGCAAAGTTTTCTTTTGACACACATTTTAGAGACAATCGTTGAATCGCTTATCAAAAATTCGGATTAATTTGCTCTCAACGAAAATACTTAATACGAAAGGGGAATTTCGTTTGTCTAAAATTTCATTCCGGAGGAAAATATTTTTCTTTGGTTGTACCCTAAAGAAGTTAAATCGGTCTATATCGATGCCTTACCAAACGGACCGGTAAAAAGAAATGCGATAAAGATTTTTGAGGGTCTAAAATTCCATTTTACATTTTTGTGCATATCGGATAAAAACTACGGTTTTTAGAAGCCCAAGGAGTTAAACATGGAGATTGGCCTATGTGGAGGCTATACTAAAACATGGGTCGACACACACCATATTCGGCTGACCTATTTGTGGTCAGCCGGATTCCAGAAGTCCTAGAAATAAATTCGGGAGTTAGGTCTATACGGGGGCTATACCAAAACATGGACCAATACTCACCACCTCTTAATGTTCCTCAAATACCTCAAGAATTCCACCTTCAGACAAATTGGGTTATAACTACGAATTCTAGAAGCCCAAGAAGTAAAATCGGGAGATCAGTCTATATAGGGGCTATAACGAAACATGGACCGATACGGACCATTTTCGACACACCTCTTTATCGTCCTAAAATAACTCTAGATTTCTAATTTCCGGCAAATTGGATAAAAATTTCGGATTCTAGAAGCACCAGAAATAAAGTCGGGAGATCGGTCTATATGGAGGCTATACCAAAATATGGACCGATAGGCATCATTTGCGACACACCTATTTGTTATCTTAAAATACTTCTAGATTTTCAATTTCAAGAAAATCGGCTAGACAATATAGTCTCTAGACGCCCAAGAAGTAAAATCGGGAGATCGGTCTATATGGGGGTTATACCAAAAAATGGACCGATACATCAATTTCGGCACACCTATTTGTGGTCCCAAAATACCTCTAGATTTCCAATTTCAGGCAAATTTCAGGGTAATAAATACAGTTTATAGAAGTCCAAGAATAAAAGTCGTGAGATCTATATGGCGGCTATACCAAAACATGGACCGATAGGGACCAATTTAAACACACCTCTTTATGGTCCCAAATTACCTCCAGATTTCCAATTTCAGACAAATCGGATAGTAAATACAGTTTCTAGAAGCCCAAGAAGTAAAATCGCGAGATCAGTCTATATGGCGGCTATACCAAAACATGGACCGATACACCCCATTTTCGACACACCTCTTTAAGGTCTAAAAATAATTTCAGATTTTCAATTTCAGGCAAATCGGATAGAAAATACAGTTTAAAGAAGCCCAAGAATAAAAATCGGGAGATCGGTCTATATGGCGGCTATACCAAAACATGGACCGATACGGACCATTTTCGACACACCTCTTTATGGTCCCAAAATACCTCTAAATTTTCAATTTCAGGCAAATCGGATAGAAAGTACAGTTTCTAGACGCCCAAGAAGAAAAATCGGGAGATCGGTCTATATGGGGGCTATACCAAAACATGGACCGAAAGGCACCATTTGCGACACACATATTTGTGATCTTAAAATACTTCTAGATTTTCAATTTCAAGAAAATCGACTAGAAAATATAGTCTCTAGACGCCCAAGAAATAAAATCGGGAGATCGGTCTATATGGGGGCTATACCACAACATAGACCGATACGGACCATTTTCGACACACCTCTTTATGGTCCCAAAATACCTCTAGATTGCCAATTTCAGCAAATCGAATAGTAAATATAGTTTCTAGACGCCCAAGAAGTAATATCGGGAGATCGGTCTACATTGGAGCTAGACCAAAACATGGTCCGATATGGACCATTTTCGACACGCCTCTTTATGGTCCCAAAATACCTCTAGATTTCCAATTTCAGGCAAATCTGGTAGTAAATACAGTTTCTAGTCGCCCAAGAAGTAATATCGGGAGATCGGTCTATATGGCGGCTATACCAAAACATGGTCCGATACGGACCATTTTTGACACACCTTTTTATGGTCCTCAAGTACCTCAAGATTTTCAATTTCAGGCAAATTGGATAAAAACTACGCTTTTAATAGGCCCAAGACCCCAAATCGGGAAGTCGGTTTATATGGGGACTATATCAAAACTTAGACCGATGCAAACAAAAAAACGAATTTATGCCAAATTGCAGGACGATAGCGCCATTATTAAAGGCTGTAGCGTGATTACAACAGACAGACGGACATGCTTATGTCGTCTTAGAATTTCTCCCTGATCAAGAATATATACCTTATATAGTCGGAAATCGATATTTCGATGTGTTACACACGGAATGACAAACTTATTATACCCTTATTATCACCATTCTATGGTGGTAAAAAGGTTTCATATGATTTGAAAAATGTTCCATTTGAAGTGAAAATGCTACACATTTCGGGTAAAGTGTATCACGTTTGCAAAATACAAAAAATAGGTTGTTTGAAAAAATTCCAAAAATATGACAGGTTGGCTGATAAGTCCCCGGTCTGACACATAGATGGCGTCGCTAGTATTAAATGCATATTATTTTTTTATAGTAACAACCTTCAAATGATTCGTGTCAAAATTTGACGTCTGTAAGTCAATTAGTTTGTGAGATAGATCGTCTTTTGTGAAGCAACTTTTTTTCTAGTGAAAATAATGAAAAAAAATTTCGTGTTTTGATAAAATACTGTTTTCTGAAGGGGAAAAATACGGTGGAAGCAAAAACTTGGCTTGATAATGAGTTTCCGGACTCTGCCTTAGGGAAGCGTGGTGAAATGAGCACGTAGGACGGTGAACGCAGTGGACGCCCGAAAGAGGTGGTTACCGACGAAAACATCAAAAAAATCCACAAAATGATTTTGAATGACCGTAAAATGAAGTTGATCGAGATAGCAGAGGCCTTAAAGATATTAAAGGAACGTGTTGGTCATATCATTCATCAATATTTGGATATGCGGAAGCTCTGTGCAAAATGGGTGCCTCGCGAGCTCACATTTGACCAAAAACAACAACGTGTTAATGATTCTGAGCGGTGTTTGCAGCTGTTAACTCGTAATACACCCCAGATTTTCCGTCGATATGTGACAATGGATGAAACATGGCTCCATCACCACACTTCTGAGTCCAATCGACAGTCGGCTGAGTGGACAGCGACCGGTGAACCGTCTCCGAAGCGTGGAAAGACTCAAAAGTCTGATGGCAAACTAATGACCTCTGTTTTTATACCCACCACCATAGAATGGTGACGGGGGTATAATAAGTTTGTCATTCCGTTTGTAACACATCGAAATATCGATTTCCGACTATATAAGGTATATATATTCTCGATCAGGGAGAAATTCTAAGACGATATAACGATGTCCGTCTGTCTGTCTGTCTGTTGTAATCACGCTACAGTCTTCAATAATGAAGCAATCGTGCTGAAATTTTGCAAAAGCTCGCCTTTTATCTGCAGGCAGGTCAAGTTCGAAGATGGGCTATATCGGTCCAGGTTTTGATATAGTCCCCATATAAACCGACCTCCCGATTTGGGGTCTTGGGCTTATAGAAATCGTAGTTTTTATCCAATTTGCCTGAAATTTAAAATCTAGCGGTATTTTATGACCATAAAGAGGTGTGCCAAAAATGGTGAGTATCGGTCCATGTTTTGGTATAGCCCCCATATAGACCGATCTCCCGATTTTATTTCTTGGGCTTATAGAAACCCCAGTTTTTATTAAATTTACCTGAAATTGGAAATCTAGAGGTATTGTAGGACCACAAATACGTGTGACACAAATTGTGAGTATCGGTCCATATTTTGGTATAGCCCCCATATAGACCGATCTCCCGATTTTATTTCTTGGGCTTATAGAATCCGCAGTTTTTATTCAATTTACCTGAAATTGGAAATCTAGAGGTATTGTAGGACCACAAATACGTGTGCCAAAAATTGTGAGTATCGGTCCATGTTTTGGTATGGTCTCCATATGAAACGAACTCCCGATTTGGGGTCTTGGGCTTATAGAAACCGTAGTTTTTATCCAGTTTGTCAGAAATTAAAAATCTAGAGGTATTTTAGGACCATAAAGAGGTGTGCCGAAAACGGTGAGTATCGGTCCATATTTTAGTATAGCCCCCATAAGAACGATCTCCCATTCTAACTCCTTAGGTTTGTAGAAACCGTAGTTTTTATCTGATTTGCCTGAAATTGTAAATATTCTGGTATTTTAGGCTCACAAAAACGTGTATTGGATTAAGTTTTTATCGGTCCATTTGGTAATGCCTCCATATAGACCGACTTCAATTCTTGAGTGTGTAGAAAGCGCACTGATCATGAAAATTGCTTGAAACACAATGTAAAATTTCCAGATTTTACTTCTACAGATTTAAGATTTCAAATCAAGCCGTTATTTTATAATTTTCTTGAACACTTACAAGAGATGTTAATGATTCTTCTAAAACTCAAACAAAAATGGTTCTTATAAATCCAGAATCTGATATAGTCCTCATAGGTGAAATCTTTAAATTTATCTTCGGGAAGTGTCCTCAAGCCCTCCTGAAATTTCAAAGGAAACCCTAATATGTGGTTCATGGTGGTGGGTATTTAAGATTCGGCCCGGCCGAACTTAGTGCTGTATATACTTGTTTGGGATGCGCATGGAATAATTTTTATCGATTATCTTGAGAAGGGAAAAATCATCAACAGTGACTATTATATGGCGTTATTGGAGCGTTTGAAGGTCGAAATCGCGGCAATACGGCCCCATATGAAGAAGAAAAAAGTGTTGTTCCACCAAGACAACGCACCGTGCCACAAGTCATTGAGAACGATAGCAAAAAAACATGAATTGGGCTTCGAATTGCTTTCCCACCCACCGTATTCTCCAGATCTGGCCCCCAGCGACTTTTTCTTGTTCACAGACCTCAAAAGGATGCTCGCAGGGAAAAAATTGCTGCAATGAAAAGGTGATCGCCGAAACTGAGGCCTATTTTGAGGCAAAACCGAAGGAGTACTAGCAAAATGGTATCAAAAAATTGGAAGGTCGTTACAATCGTTGTATCGCTCTTGAAGGGAACTATGTTGAATAATAAATACGAATTTTGACAAAAAAATGTGTTATATGCATTAAGCTGAATTTGTTTGGGAGGATATCCATAAAAAACGCTTTTTTGACGTTCTATATTCACTTCATGAAGTCACATGGCTATATTACAAACGAAATGTTAATGTAAGTAAATCTCTCTCCCCATAGTTGTATGAAAATCTGCACTGCAAATCCTTTCAAATATGCTTTGTAATCTTTAATAATTTCATGGCGATTAAAAAAAATTTTTTTTTTTTGTTCATATTCACTAGTTTCAATCAAGTGTTTATTGATATCGCTGGATGCGCATATTTAAATGGATGCATACCGCACAACCACCACTGCCACACCACATATGTTAACACATGTCGGTGTGGCCTTAACTGGGTGTTGGGACGGTGGCAACATCAGTTTTAAGAGCATCAAAGGCTTAAATCAAAATCCCAAGGACCCCAATTTGAAGTTTTTTGTTTTGTTCTGGCATTATTGTTGTTGCATACAAAATGCGTTAAATATTCGGCCATAAATCAAGAATTACATATTCAAACAATAGACATGAGTAACCCTTTTAATAATAAAGCAAAACCCAAACATCCTTGAAAAAAGAGAATAGAACTCATTTCGCCTATGATGAGAACAAGACAAAATATGAATATTGTCTAAAAACTACCATAAAATGCTACTCATATGCAAAACTTAGGCAACGAAATAAAAAACGCATATAAAACCAATGGTAGAGCGAAACAATAGAATCAAAGGTTGTTCCATTAAAAGGCAAATTTATATTAATGGGCCAAAGTGAAAGGTAATAGATTAAAAAAAAAAATGAACGCATCTCTCTCATGAAGTTTTTAGGTCTACCACCCCTATGGAGTTTTTTTTTTTTTTAACTGAGTGATATGCTAAGGCTCATTATTTTTTTAGTTATTCTTGTTTTGATATGGCACAGATAAAACGTAGAGTAATGGAAGCACAGTGTTTTACACATGAGATTTTGTGTTGCCAATAAATTTGTGTGTTTCGGAGTCTTAAAGAAATTCAATATCAGAGATGGTCTGTCGTAAACTGTAAGGTTTTTGTCATACATTTAGTTAATTGGTTTAGTTTTATTAAATTTTTCTAAAATTTATTAAAATTTTCTAAACTTTACCAAAACTTTCCTTCATGAAGGGTTCACTGTTTTTTCCGTGTTGCCAAAACAATTTTCACACTTCCAACAATTTGCGTTTTCGCGTTGCATTCAGACGTTTTTATGCCTGCAAATTATGCATATTTTTTGATGCTCAATTAAAACTGTGATTGATATCATCATTTTTGTGATTGATTCTGATTCAATCACGAAATTACTTGATCCAATTAATTTTTATACCCTCCACCATAGGATAGGGGGGTATATTAAATTTGTCATTCCGTTTGTAACACATCGAAATATTGCTCTTAGACCCCATAAAGTATATATTCTGGGACGTGGTGAAATTCTGAGCCGATTTAAGCATGTCCGTCCGTCCGTCTGTTGAAATCACGCTAACTTCCGAAAGAAACAAGCTATCGACTTGAAACTTGGCACAAGTAGTTGCTATTGATGTAAGTCGGTTAGGTTAGGTTATGGAGGATGACACGAATCCTGACTAGCGGATTTGTGTCCACTTAGACCATAGTTGGTCCATTGCGATTCCTCAAACTTCTTTCCATCTTCCTCCTCGTGTCCGTCTACTTCCGGCCGGAATGGGTCTATTGTATAATAATGTATCCTTCGGACGCGCCTAGTTCCTCTACCCCGAAGCCTTGATGAAGACGAGAATATTCCTCAGGCTGCATTCTCGCAAGTCTGTCATAGTTTGAAAGAAATAACAGCCCAGTATCTTGTTTCTTCTGAAAATAGTGCTAGACACTGGCACAGGAAATGAAAAGAATCTTCCATAGCCTCGGGGTCTAGACACCACCTACAGATATCATCATTCGCTAGACCTATCCTTACCATGTGTTTCCCAAGGTGTTGTGTCCCGTTACGATGCCTATCCTAGACCTCACATTCTCTCTCTGCATTGACATCAAGTTTTCAGAGTTCTTAATATTATCGACGTCCCATATCAGTTTGGTTTGTTCACAGCCAATAGAAGAAGCCCATCGTCTTTTCCATAAGTCTTCATATTTGCTATTAATCCTGTAAATAAACAAAGAGAGCGGAGAAAAAACGTCCGAAATGACGTTTTCCGTACCAACTGCGCCTTTCTTAGCCATTATACCTGCCTCTTCATTCCCAGCTATGCCATAATGTCCAGGTACCCAGCACAGAGTTACATTATGCTGTTCAGTGAGAACCGTAAGCTCTCTACGACAGCGGCTGACCACCTTCGACCTTATTTTCGTATTGCTCAGGGCCTTTATAGCTGCCTGACTATCGAAGAAAATGCTGATATCGCTTGTAAGTCGGATGCTATTGCAAATGGGCCATATTGGTCCACTTTTACGTATAGCCCCCATATAAACCAACCCCCAGATTTGGTTTGCGGGACCTCTTGGAGGAGCAAATTTCATCCGATCCGGTTGAAATTTGGTACAAGGTGTTAGGTGTTATGATCTCTAACAACCATGCTGGAATTGGTCCATATCGGTCCATAATTATATGTAGCTCCCATATCAACCGATCCCAAAATTTGACCTCCGGAGCCACTTGGAAGAGCAAAGTTCACCCGATCCGGTTGAAATTTGGTACGTGGTGTCATTATATGGTATCTAACAACCATGCAAAAATTGGTTCATACCGGTCTTAATTATATATAACTCCCATTTAACCGATCCCCAGATTTGACCTATGGAGCTCTTGGAGGAGCAAAATTCATCCAATCCGGTTGAAGTTTGGTACGTGGTGAAATTTGGTATATTGCGCTAATAACCATGCCAAAATGGTCCATATCGGTATATACCCTACGGGAAATTGGTGCAAATTGCAACTGACGGACCTATCACAGGACTGGTACCGGTGATCCACTTTGTCGCAGTTTTTAAATAGTCAAAATTGAATGATTTTCATACTCGCTTGATGTAAAAATCTAATTGGATCTACACATTTAGTGAAGTAGAATTTGCAGAATAATCTATTGTTGGACATATTTCAAAAGTTTTTCATTTCTGGTGCGATTCGGATAACCAAACTTAAACAGATTCCTAAGAGTTTGTCCGAGACTGGTTCATGGGGACCTGTCTATGGAGTGCTACTATTAATGTCCCAGGACGTGTCCTTAGCAACGAGTCCAAGACCTGTCCTAAAGTGTAAATTTACCCCGTCAATGACAAACCCATGCTAAAGTGACCGGTCTCTCCCATACGTCATGACCAGAACTAGGACTGGTCCATACACACCAGGGACTAGTCCTGTACCGGTCTTGTGGTTGATCCATTTCCCGTAGGGTAGTTATATATAGCCGATCCCCAAAAATAATCTACCAAAATTTTATTTTTATAGGAAACTAGCGTAACCCGGCCCGCTTAGCTGCGCCTTCCGAAGCATATTTGGAGGAATATTTTGCGTTAACTTAGTCAACTATATCCTTCGTGCTGAAAACAAATTCGAAAAGATTTGAATTCTTTTAAACAAATCGGACTACCTAATTTTTCGTTTATAGGTACAAATACGGCGGGAGAGGGTGTACCTTCTTCTATATTTCTTGTGAATTTTAAGTGTGGTTTATCAAGGAAAGGTATCCATCCTTCTCCTCAACATATCTGAAAATTAAGCACTATATTATAATAACATACAAAGAATTACTGTTTCCCATCCAATAAATGGGAAAAAGCAAAAATAGTAAAAAATTTTACCACATTAACATTTGCTAAAATGTTGGAAAATGATGCACCATCTACGTTGGCTGCCAATTTCATGTAAATTTAAGTTCTTTACTAAAAATAAGTCTGGCAAAAGCCTGTGCAAAAATCATAAAATTATGTACCGAGTTCACATTTACGGATAACCCTCTACTTTCAATTTAAGAAAAAAACGGACAAAAGGGAACCCTCCCCCCACCTTCGCTCCACTCCGATCTGATATCGGACTATCACGTACCCTATATTAATTTCGCAACTACTCAATGGTCCCTATAAATTCTATCGAAGTAAATCGACAAAGTTTATTTCAATTTTCCCCTTCCCCAACCAGATATCGAAAAATCATATACTAATTTAAAAATCATGTATAAATTTAATCACCTCCTCCAACGTTCCCTGTAAACCCCTAACCTTCCCTGAAAATTCTTGAAACTTTCCTTCAAGTGTGGGGCAAGGAAGGTTGCCTCTTCGTTCATAACCTTCCCCCACTGCCTATGTAAATTTCAAGAAAACTTAAGAATTGTTGTTTTTTTTGCAGTTTTAGACTCCCCGACTAAATATCGAAATGTGATGTAGCGTATCTTTTGTAAACGTCCCAGAAAATGTCAAGCAAATTATAAGCCTAAAAGGGCGGCCTCTCTTCCGTCCAAATATCACAAAATCAGGTATCAACTATTAATATCGTAACCTCTCCCTAGTCATCTGTAAATTTCAAGTAACTCGGTAAAAGTTTAATTGTTTCTCTGTATGTACTTAAGAGAAGCGGATGTCTCCCTATGCCCTTTTATTTTTATTAAAAAATCGAGAACATGATATAAATTTCATAACCCATTTTTTCCGTAAAATTTCAGTCGGGGAAGTTTAGTTTTGTTTGTACTTTCAAACAAAAAAAATCGGGCAAAGGGGTGGTCCCCCTCCCCGACCAAATATCGAAAAATAATGTAGCGGATTTTTGTCTAGGTGCCAACCCTAACATTCAATGAAAATTTCAAGCAAATTGCATAATTTTGTTCCAAGTTCCAAAAAGTAGGGCAAGGGGGAGGTCCCCCCCCCCCCCCCGACCAAATATGAAATCATCGGGTACCCCATATTAATTCCATAACCTCACCACATGTTCTCTGTAAATCTCAGATAATTTAGAGAATTTTAGTTTGTTTACTGTACTTAAAAAAAAGTCGAACAAAGGGGAGGCCCCCCTCCGCCACAAAATATCGAAATAAAAAGTAGCGGATCTTTGTCTAGATGCCAACCCCAATCTTCAATGAAAATTTCAAGCAAATCGGTCAACTTATATATATATATATATATATATATATATATATATATATATATATATATATATATATATATATATATATATATATATATATATATATATATATATATATATATATATATATATATATATATATATATATATATATATATATATATATATATATATATATATATATATATATATATATATATATATATATAGATTTTGTCAAAATTTTATTTCTATAGAAAATTTTGTCAAAATTTTATTTCTATAGGAAATTTTGTCAAAATTTTATTTCTATAGAAAATTTTCTCTAAATTTTATTTCTATAGAAAATTTTCTCTAAATTGTATTTCTATAGAAAATTTTGTCAAAATTTTATTTCTATGGAAATTTGTCACACTGAATTATAAACGTATTTAATGGTGTTGGTATATGGTCTCTAACAACCATGCTCCCATATAAACCGATCCCCAGATTTGGTTTGCGGAGCCTCAAAGAGAAGCAAATTTCATCCGATCCGGCTGAAAATTGGAACATGGTGTTGGTATATGGTATCTAACAACCATGCAAAAAATGGTCCACATCGGTCCATAATTATATATAGCCCCTATATAAACCGATCCCCAGATTTGGCTTGCGGAGCCTCAAAGAGAAGCAAATTTCATCCGATCCGGCTGAAAATTGGTACATGGTTTTGGTATATGGTCTCTAAAAACCATACTAAATTGGTCCACATCAGTCCATAATTATATATAGCCCCCATATAAACCGATCCCCATATTTGGCTTGCGGAGCCTCAAATAGAAACTAATTTCATCCGATCCGCCTGAAATTTGGTATATGATGTTGGTATATGGTCTCTAACAACCATACAAAAATTGGTCCACATCGCTTCATAATTATATATAGCCCCCATATAAACCGATCACCAGATTTGGCTTGCGGAGTCTCTAAGAGAACCAAATTTCATCCAATCCGGTTAAAATTTGGAACATGGTGTTAGTATATGGTCTCTAACAACCGTGCCAGAATTGGTCCATATCGGTCCATAATTATATATATCCCCCACATAAACCGTTCTCCAGATTTGACCTCCGGAGCCTCTTGGAGGTGCAAAATTCATCCGATCCGGTTCAAATTTGGAACGTGACGTTAGTATATGGCCGATAACAACCATACCAAAATATATAGCCTATCTCCAATCACACAAAAATTGGTCCATATCGTTTCATAATCATGGTTGCTACTCGAGCCAAAAATAATCTACCAAAATTTTATTTCTATAGAAAATTTTGTCAACATTTCATTTCTATAGAAAATTTTGTTAAAATTTTATTTCTATAGAAAATTTTGTTAAAATTTTATTTTTATAGAAAATTTTGTCAAACTGAATTATATACGTATTTAATCGATCTATTTTGATTTAATAAATACCACGTATGGATTTACATACAATTAAGAAGATGGTGTTAGGAAGTTGTAAGATACCTTGACATCGGCAAGTCTTACCGCAACTTAAGTAATTCGATTGTGGATGGCAGTGTTTAGAAGACGTTTGTACGCAATCCAAGGTGGAAGGTACATAAGCTTCGGCCTGGCCGAACTTACAGCCGTATATACCTGTTATACCCTGCGCCACACTGTGGAACAGGGTATTATAAGTTAGTGCATATGTTTATTTAATAAATCAGTTCATAATGTATTAACCCAGCAAAATATTTGCTGAATTTTGAGCAGCTATGTAAAGGAATAAAAGTCAAATAGCACTTACACTCAAAAAAATGAACTCTCTATTTCACTAAAGCCAATTTATTATACCCTCCATCATAGGATGGGGGTATATTAACTTTGTCATTCCGTTTGTAACACATCGAAATATTGCTCTAAGACCCCATAAAGTATATATATTCTGGGTCGTGGTGAAATTCTGAGTCGATCTAAGCATGTCCGTCCGTCCGTCCGTCCGTCTGTTGAAATCACGCTAACTTCCGAACGAAACAAGCTATCGACTTGAAACTTGGCACAAGTAATTGTAATCGATGTAGGTCGGATGGTATTGAAAATGGGCCATATTGGTCCACTTTTACGTATAGCCCCCATATAAAGGGACCCTCAGATTTGGCTTGTGGAGCCTCTAACAGAAGCATATTTCATTCGATCCGGCTGAAATTTGGTACATGGTGTTGGTATATGGTCTCTAACAACCATGCAAAAATTGGTCCACATCGGTCCATAATTATATATAGCCCCCATATAAACCGATCCCCAGATTTGGCTTGCGGAGCCTAAAACAGAACCAAATTTCATCCGATCCGGTTGAAATTTGGTACATGGTGTTGGTATATGGTCTCTAACAACCATGAAAAAATTGGTCCACATCGGTCCATAATTATATATAGCCCCCATATAAACCGATCCCCAGATTTGGCTTGCGGAGCCTAAAAGAGAAGCAAATTTCATCCGATCCGGCTGAAATTTGGTACATTGTGTTGGTATATGGTCTCTAACAACCATGCAAAAATTGGTCCACATCGGTCCATAATTATATATAGCCCCCATATAAACCGATCTCCAGATTTGGCTTCCGGAGCCTCAAAGAGAAGCAAATTTCATCCGATCCGGCTGAAATTTGGTACATGATGTTGGTATATGGTATCTAACAACCATTGGTCCACATCGGTTCATAATTATATATAGCCCCCATATAAACCGATCCAAAGATTTGGCTTGCGAAGTCTCCAAGAGAAGCAAATTTCATCCAAGCCGGTTGTAATTTGGAACATGGTGTTATTATATGATCTTTAACAACCGTGCCAGAATTGCTCCATATCGGTCCATAATTATATATAGCCCCCATATAAAACGTTCTCCAGATTTGATCTCCGGAGCCTCTTGGAGGAGCAAAATTCATCCGATCCGGTTCAAATTAGGAACGTGGTGTTAGTATAACAACCATACCAAAATTGGTCCAATCACACAAAAATTGGTCCATATCGGTTCATAATCATGGTTGCCACTAGAGCCAAAAATAATCTACCAAAATTTTATTTCTATAGAAAATTTTGTCAAAATTTTATTTCTATAGAAAATTTTGTAAAATTTTATTTCTAGAGAAAATTTTGTTAAAATTTTATTCGGTTCATAATAGAATTTTCATCATTTTCAAAATTTTATTTCTATAGAAAATTTTGTCAAAATTTTATTTCTATAGAAAATTTTGTTCAAATTTTATTCGGTTCATAATCATGGTTGCCACTCGAGCCAAAAATAATCTACCAAGATTTTATTTCTATAGAAAAGTTTGTCAAAAGTTTATTTCTATAGAAAATTTTGTTAAAATTTTATTTCTGTAGAAATTTTTGTCAAAATTTTCTTTCTATAGAATATTTTGTCAACATTTTTATTTCTATAGAAAATTTTGTGAAAATTTTATTTCTATAGAAAATTTTGTTAAAATTTTATTTCTGTAGAAAATTTTGTCAAAATTTTATGTCTACTTTGTCAAACTGAATTATATACGTATTGGATCGATCTTTTTTGATTTAATATATACCACGTATGGACTTACATGCAATTTGGAAGATGGTGTTAGGAGGTTTTAAGATACCTTGCCATCGGCAAGCGTTGCTGCAACTTAAGTAATTCGATTGTGGATGGCAGTGTTTAGAAGAAGTTTCTACGCAATCCATGATGGAGGGTACATAAGCTTCGGCCTGGCCGAACTTACGACCGTATATACTTGTTTTTATATTAGTTCATGGAATTATTACATATGGAGAACGTTTCTTTTACTCTAATATTTTTTTGCGTACGTTAGTTAAATGAACTAAAAAACGGGAGAAAATTATACATAAATGAAGTAAAAAGTTTTACTAAATTCGTACTTCTCACAAATTAGTTCATTATTTCTTTAAATTTGTAAATTTTACTACAAATGCATCCATCATGAACTGCGTATATCACTAAAGACATTCTTGCAATTTTGAACTCCAATTTTTTCGTTCAAACTACAAAATTTTCTTTAACAAGTGAAAAAAAAATTAATTATGTCTAATAAATTTTCTTGAAGTTGTCGAAAAATATTTACTTATTTTTGTGATATCGGCGTGATGTCAGCTTTTGTAATAAGGTTTAATTAAAATTTTCTAAAATTAACTAAATGTTTTCTTCCTGGTGGGTTCACTGTTTTTTTCAGTGTACCCTTGCAAGAAATTTATCGATGAATTTATAAAGAAATGTCCCACTTAAATGAGCTTCTTCTATGTATTATTTCTATGCTTTCCGAAGCACAAAATATGGATGTGGAGAGCATGAAATCGTAACTTGCCACATAGTTCGTAAGAAGTCGTGATAAAATACACAAACAACTCTACTTTGCAGGAGTGCAACCTTGCAAGCGAGAGACAAAGCACCCGTTTACCATAGTGCGATTTAGCTGCATTAATTTCAGCACCACTATTATTTACATATTTTAAGTACGTTATTCGTCTTATATGTGTAGAATGAAGCTCTTTATTCTGCACTGCAAATGTTGTGAGGAAAAGTAGTGCCTACACTAAAAAAAATATTGTCGTGAGACCAAAGATATCAAGACTTTAAAATACGAATGCGTTTTTGCTTAGCATAAGAAGACGTAATTCTATGATATAAAGTTTTTTTCCTTGCCCGAAAGACGATGAACTTTTCTATAAAGTTGTTTTTATACCCTGCACCACTACTGCGGTACAGGGTATTATAAGTTAGTGCATATGTTTGCAACACCCAGAAGGAGACGAAATAGATACATGGTGTCTTTGGCAAAAACCTCAGGGTGGGTCCCTGAGTCGATATAACCATGTCCGTCTGTCTGTGAACACATTTTTGTGATCAAAGTCTAGGTCGCAATTTAAGTCCAATCGTCTCCAAATTTGGCACATGTTCCTAATTTGGGTCAAAATAGAACCCTATTGATTTTGGACGAAATCGGTTCAGATTTAGATATAACTCCCATATATATCCTATATATAGCTTTCGCCCGATTTACACTCATTTGCCCACAGAGGCCAATTTTTTGCTCCGATTTAGTTGAAATTTCGCATAGGGAGTAGAATTAACATTGTAACTATGCGTGGCAAATTTGGTTGCAATCGGTTCAGATTTGGATATATCTCCCATGTATAGCTTTCGCCCGATTTACACTCATATGACCACATAGGCCAATTTTTAACTCCGATTTAGTTAAAATTTTGCACAGGGAGTAGAATTAGCATTGTAGCTATGCGTGCCATATTTGAAATCGGTTCAGATTTAGATATATCTCCCATATATAGCTTTCGCACGATTTACACTCATATGACAACAGAGGCCAATTTTTAACTCCGATGTAGTTGAAATTTTGCACAGAGAGTAGAATTAGCATTGTTGCTATGTGTGCCAAATTTGGTTGAAATCTGCTCAGATTTAGATATAGCTCCCATATATATGTTTTTCTGATTTCGACAAAAATGGTCAAAATACCAACATTTTCCTTGTACAATCGCCACTGCTTAGTTCAAAAGTTGTAAAAATGACTCTAAGTTTCCTAAAATTCTAATACATATATATCGAGCGATAAATCATAAATAAACTTTTGCGAAGTTTCCTAAAAATTGCTTCAGATTTAAATGTTTCACGTATTTATACCCTGCGCCACACTGTGGAACAGGGTATTATAAGTTAGTGCATATGTTTGTAACACCCAGAAGGAGACGAGATAGACACATTGTGTCTTTGGCAATAATGCTCAGGGTGGGTCCCTGAGTCGATATAACCATGTCCGTATGTCCGTCCGTCCGTCCGTCCGTCTGTCTGTCTGTGAACACATTTTTGTGATCAAAGTCTAGGTCGCAATTTAAGTCCTATCGCCTTCAAATTTGGCACATGTTCCTTATTTGGGTCAGAATAGAACCCTATTGATTTTGGAAGAAGTCGGTTCAGATTTAGATATAGCTCCCATATATATCTTTCGCCGCGATATGGACTTATATGGCCCCAGATTTTTGGCCGAATTTGGTTGAAATTTTGCACTAGGAGTACAATTGGTAGTATAGTCAAGTGTGCAAAATTTGATTGAAATCGGTTCAGATTAAGATATAGCTCCCATATATATCTTTCGCCCGATATGGACTTATATGGCCCCAGAAGCCAGATTTTTAGCCCAATTGGGTTGAAATTTTGCACTAGGGGTACAATTAGTAGTATAGTCAAGTGTGCAAAATTTGATTGAAATCGGTTCAGATTTAGATATAGCTCCCATATATATATATATATATATATATATATATATATATATATATATATATATATATATATATATATATATATATATATATATATATGTATATATATATATATATATATATATATATATATATATATATATATATATATATATATATATATATATATATATATATATATATATATATATATATATATATATATATATATATATATATATATATATATATATATATATATATATATATATATATATATATATATATATATATATATATATATATATATATATATATATATAGCCCGATATGGACTAATATGGTCCTAAGGGAGTTTTGGCCCAATTTGGTTGAAATTTTGCACAGGGAGTAGATTTAGCATTGCAGCTATGCGTGTCAAATTTGCTTGAAATCGATTCAGATTTAGATATAGCTCCCATATATATCTTTCGCCCGATATGCACTTATATGGGCCCAGAAGCCAGAGTTTTATACCGATTAGCTTGAAATTTTGCACAAGGAGTACAATTGGTAATATAGTCATGTGTGCCAAATTTGGTTGAAATCGGTTCAGATTTAGATATAGCTCCCATATATATGTTTTTCTGATTTCGACAAAAATGGTTAAAATGCCAACATTTTTCTTGTTAAATCGCTACTGCTTATTCGAAAAGTTGTAAAAATGACTCCAATTTTCCTAAACTTCTAATACATATATATCGAGCGATAAATCATAAATAAACTTTTGCGAAGTTTCCTTAAAATTGCTTCAGATTTATATGCTTCCCATATTTTTATTTTTACTAAAATTGTGTTCCACCCTAGTGTAGCCAACTTAAATTTTGAGCCTATAGATTTTGTAGAAGTCTATCAAATTCTGTCCAGATCGAGTGATATTTAAATGTATGTATTTGGGACAAACCTTTATATATATCACCCAATACATTTGACGGATGTGATATGGTATCGAAAATTTAGATCTACAAAGTGGTGCAGGGTATAATATAGTCGTCCCCGCCCGACTTTAGACTTTTCTTACTTGTTTTTTACTAATATTGTGTTCCACGCTAGTGCATTAGCCAACTTAAATTTTGAGCCTATAGATTTTGTAAAAGTCTATCAAATTCTGTCCAGATCGAGTGATATTTAAATGTATGTATTTGGGACAAACCTTTATATATAGCCCCCAACACATTTGACGGATGTGATATGGTATCGAAAATTTAGATCTACAAAGTGGTGCAGGGTATAATATAGTAGGCCCCGCCCGACTTTAGACTTTCCTTACTTGTTTTTCTTATAATT
This sequence comes from Haematobia irritans, assembly GCF_050003625.1. NCBI lineage: Eukaryota > Metazoa > Arthropoda > Insecta > Diptera > Muscidae > Haematobia > Haematobia irritans. The sequence continues at coordinate 144,182,139 of NC_134400.1, forward strand.
AAGTGATTCAAATTAAAAATGTGGATATTAAAATGAAAGAAAATTTTGTTTGACCAAGGCCAACTTGTCTTTAATAATTGTGAACAATTCTTCAAAAGTAAAGAAATTGTCCTTAATTTTGTTGCCTTTTTGCATCTTGACAACAAAGCAAAACAGCATTCACAAATAGGAGACGTTTTTCAACACTTTATTTTAAAGACGATTTTTTATTTAAACATATCATAATTTCGACTTGATGTTGAGTCTGAATTTGAAAATTTAAGTTGTCGTTAACACATTTTTAAAGGACTTTAATTGCACATGAAGAAAAAAAAACAGAAAAAAAACGAATAAATTAAAATTTGCTGCCTAGAATCAAGTACGCAAAACTTAAATTTAAAAGGCAACCCTGTCCTAAAGGTATCCTTACTTCATTTCTCCGCTTATTTGGCTCGGAATCAATATCAAAATCATTAGAGTAAAGACAAACTCTTTGGAATCGGGCATGCTTTTCTTTTCAGTGTACAGTATGGACACTATAATTTTAGTGCTTCCAAATTTACAATTATTTTTTGCTGGGAATGTTCTCTGCCATTTTATTAATTTTTCCTGGTCGGAAAAGTGTATTTTTAACAAATTTTACTTATTTACAAAAGAAAATTAGAAAATCTTGCTTCGTTTATAAACACTGTGCATTGTATCGAACTCTGCTCAAATATAATAGAGGCAAATAAAAATAAAATTATTCTAAAACCACTATTGGGATGATTTTCCAGTCCAATCTTATCAAAGGCAATAAATCGCACATTAAATGTGAACTTCGATTTATTTTCCATGCATGCATCCTGCGAATCGATAGATAGAGAGACAGATACTCATATGATAACCCATATAGTTCTGCAGTGTTGTAGCTATTGGCGATGGTATCCTAGATATTGTGTTAAACTAAACAAACATTTTCGAGAGTCCTGTGTCTGACTGATGGGGCAGTAACACATTTGCAAACATTTGGAAACCTTTTATGCCAATTTTGTTCACAATAGAATTGGACTCTTGTAGAAAAGTTTGATGCGTGTGTCTCCTCTTTTTTTTAATGTGAAGTACATTTTATGTGAGAGGGAATCCTTTTGTCATGGGGTGTTGTCTGTGTGAGGTTATTCTATTGTATTATAGTTGGTGTTGTTGTTGTTGTTTTTGATACTTTTGCAAATATTCCTGTTGATTTGACATTGAGACTCTATGGCTTGCTCTCTTAACCCATAAGGGTTAAATGAAATGATACCCCATAAACTCATTCACCACATAGTCCTTTTCTTTCGGCCTAACATTGATAATAGAATTGTTATACCTGACTTTTTACCACATAATGCAACATCTTCCTTTTGTTTGGTTTTATCTATCGCATATAGAAGACTTCAAGATTAAGGCAAGGTTTCATAAAAATAACTCTACAGAATTAAAATCATTATCGAGACGGAAAAGGGCAAATGCCTTTGTAGTATTTGGGGCTACTTATATTGGAAAATATATAGACTACCTCAGCTGTTTGTCATGCACTACAAATTCTAAACAAGTACGAGGGCAGTTCGGAAACTTCTTAGCCTTGCACAAAAAGCGCGGTATAAACAGAAAAAGTTAAGTGTTTTGGAAACTTCCATCTCTGTTATGAACACATGTTAAATTTTGTTTCGATCTGGCGACTCCTTCATATAGAAACAGGTGTTAAAAAAAAAGACGCATCCGCAATTTTTATACCCTCCACCATAGGATGGGGGGTATATTAACTTTGTCATTCCGTTTGTAACACATCGAAATACTGCTCTAAGACCCCATAAAGTATATATTCTAGGTCGTGGTGAAATTCTGAGTCGATCTATGCATGTCCGTCCGCCCGTCTGTTGAAATCACGCTAACTTCCGAACGCAACAAGCTATCGACTTGAAACTTGGCATAAGTAGTTGTTATTGATGTAGGTCGGATGGTATCGTAAATGGGCAATATCGGTCCACTTTTACGTATAGCCCCCATATAAACGGACCCTCAGATTTGGCTTGCGGAGCCTCTTGGAGGAGCAAAATTCGTCCAATCCGGTTGAAATTGTGTACATGGTGTTAGGTTAGGTTAGGTTAGGTTATGTGGCAGCCCAATGTATCAGGCTCACTTAGACTATTCAGTCCATTGTGATACCACAGTGGTGAACTTCTCTCTTATCACTGAGTGCTGTCCGATTCCTTGTTAAGCTCAATGACAAGGGAACTCCTTTTATAGCCGAGTCCGAACGGCGTTCCACATTCCAGTGAAACCACTTAGAGAAGCTTTGAAACCCTTAGAAATGTCACCAGCATTACTGAGGTGGGATAATCCACCGCTGAAACACTTTTTGGTGTTCAGTCGTAGCAGGAATCGAACCCACGACCTTGTGTATGCAAGGCGGGCATGCTAACCATTGGTCTCTAATAACCATGCAAAAATTGGTCCAAATCGGTCCATAATTATATATAGCCCCCATATAAACCGATCCCCAGATTTGGCTTGCAGAGCCTCAAAGAGAAGCAAATTTCATCCGATCGGGTTGATATTTGGTATATGGAGCCTCAAAGAGAAGCAACTTTCATCCGATCCGGCTGAAAATTGGTACATGGTGTTGGTATATAGTCTCTAACAACCATGCAAAAATTGGTCCACATCGGTCCATAATTATATATAGCCCCCATATAAAACCGATCCCCCGATTTGGCTTTCGGAGCCTCTAAGAGAAGCAAATTTCATCCGATTCTGCTGAAATTTGGTACATTGTGTTAGTATTTGGTCTTTAACAACCATGCAAAAATTGGTCCACATCGGTGCATAATTATATATAGCTCCATATAAACCGATCGCCAGATTTGACCTCCGGAGCCTCTTGGAAGACCAACATTCATCTGATTCAGTTGATATTTGGTACGTGGTGTTAATATATGGCCTCAAACACCCATGCAAAAATTGGTCGAAATCGGTACATAAAAGCAATCCCCACACGCAGAAAAGAAACATGATTGTCACAATCATATTCGAAGAGCAAAATAATATGATAGCTGCTATTTTTGCGGCGACCATGTAACATTTTAACCTGCAACCATGTTGGCTCAGTGAACATAGTTCTAAGAAAAATACAATTGTCCTCATCTAAAATGTTATTATATTGATAAAAAGAATTTTGTTTCCATTAAAAAACAATGGTCACGATCTAAAATGTTATGTTATTCGTCAAAAATGTTTTTCTTCTAGTTAAAAGAACATGGTCACAACCTAAAATGTTTTGATCTTTATGAAAAAACTTTTTTCATCGTCGTGAGCCACCGTGGTGCAATGGTTAGCATGCCCGCCTTGCATACACAAGGTCGTGGGTTCGATTCCTGCTACGACCGAACACCAAAAAGTTTTTCAGCGGTGGATTATCCCACCTCAGTAATGCTGGTGACATTTCTGAGGGTTTCAAAGCTTCTCTAAGTGGTTTCACTAGAATGTGGAACGCCGTTCGGACTCGGCTATAAAAAGGAGGTCCCTTGTCATTGAGTTTAACATGGAATCGGGCAGCACTCAGTGATAAGAGAGAAGTTCACCACTGTGGTATCAGAATGGACTGAATAGTCTAAGTGAGCCTGATACATCGGGCTGCCACATAACCTAACCTAACCTAACCTATCGTCGAAAAAAGGACGCCACTTGAGAAAAGAAAACACAAAATCAACTTTATTTATTTGTTTTTATTTATTTATAAACTAATTCATTGTTTATTTGTTTTTGTAATGTCGTGCAAGCAAACTTCACATATTTTTACACACTCTAGTTTGGTTCAATTTCAACAATAATGCCCTGTTCCTGTATATCGAACCAGTTCGAATGAAAGGCAGTCACTCGAATTCGAATGAATTTGGGTTTTTCTATTTTTGAAAGTTCGATTCGTTTGTATGAGAATACATTGATTATTAAAAATGAGTATTTTTAAATTTTTGGCATGAGAATTCATTCAAATGTTAACAATGCTTTTACTTTTTTCTTGACACTTATTGTATATGTTCGTTTATTACTCGACAACAAAATATGAAGTGACTTGCTTTTCGAAATAAAAGAACAAAAATCAATTTTCTTTCGTTTGGAATACGAAAGAAAGCTTTCGTTCGATATACAGGAACAGGCCATAAGTAATCATTCCATATTTACTTCGTGCCCATCAAATGTACAAATGCAAACATCATGTAACTGCAAATAAAAATAAATTATACCATATATCAAAATGCAGAACAAAAACCAGGGACATTTTTTTCAATTACACTTTCCTTTTTTGTATTCACATAAAACCACGTGTAATTTCTGAATAAATAAATTAACACAAAACACAATAATCCCGTATTCTCCGTCCATTCCAAGAAACAATCAACACACGACTGACGCGCAAAATGAAAATCGTGTGCACCTGCTCAATGTTTTTATAAAATTCTTGTCGCTGCAAAAAAATTAAAAAAATAAATGGTCACGAAAACAATGTACATGGTCTTTATGGCCATGTAATGGTTGTAGACATGTCTATACGAAACCTATAAAAATACTTTTTTCTCTGCAAAAAAGTAAAAAAAATTGAATGGTCAGGTACATGATTTTCCTGACCATATAATGGTCTCAAATTCTATCATTTAAATGATAGAACATGTTTGCGGCATTTGAGAACCATTTAAATGCTTATTGCCAACATATATTTTTCTCCGCTCGAAAATTATTTTTACAAAGACAAAATACATGGTTTTCGCGACAATTACATACTCTAAATAAGCATTAAATGGATGCGGCAACCATGTCCAAACATGTTTTTTCTGTGCGTGCAGATTTGACCTCCGGAGCCCCTTGGAAGAGCAAAATTCATCCGATTCGGTTGAAATTTGGTACGTGATGTTAGTATATGCTATCCAACAATCATGCATGAATTGGTTCATATCAGTCCATAATTATATATAGCCCCGATATAAACCGATCCCCAGATTTGACTTCCGGTGCCTTGTGGAGAAGCAAAATTCATCCGATCTGGTTGAAATGTGGTACGTGGTGGTAATATATGATATTTAACAACTATGCCAAAAGTGGCCCATATCAGTCCATAATAATATATAGCCCCCATATAAACCGATCCCCAGATTTGGTTTTGGAGCCTCTTGGAGGAGTACATTTCATCCGAGTCAGTTGAAATTTGGTACATTTTGCTAGTATATGGCCGTTAACAACCATGCGTAATTAGGTCCATATCGGTCTATAGTTATATATAGCCCTCAGATAAATAGATCCCCAATCACACAAAATTTGGTATATATCAAGTTCACAATTCTATATAGCCCACATATAAGCGACCCCCATATTTCATTTCTGGTTCTGTACGTACCGTGCAAATCGATTTGTAATTATTTGTAGACTTACCTATACATACCTTTTTTGTCTAATATATACCACGTATGGACTAACTCATAATTTAGAAAACGATGTTAAGAAGTTTTAAGATACCACAACCCAAGTAATTCGATTGTGGATGACAGTCTTTCGTAGAAGTTTCTACGCAATTCATGGTGGAGGGTACATAAGATTCGGCCTGGCCGAACTTACGGCCGTATCTACTTGTTTTTTTTTCTTCATATGCCATCAAAGTCCTTTAAAAACAAGTTAATGACAACTTCATTTTCCAAATTTCATACACGACTTCCAGTAGCAATTATGCTATGTTTCAAGTAAAAAACGTCTTTAAAAGAAAGTGTTGAAAAACATGTCCTATTTTTGGACGATTGCCAAAGATGCAAAAAGACCACAAATTTAAAGACAATTTCATTAATTTTAAAGAATTTTTCTGAATTATTAAAGTCAAGTTGACCTTAGCCCAAAGACCTTTTCTTTCATGTTATGATACCCATTTTTAAGTCAACTATCTTAATTATAAGGACAATGTGACTACATTGAAAAGTTTGTCGACTTTTGGAAAAGGAAAAGAAACTTTATGTTAGAGAAATGCGTCTTCTATGCTAAGCAAAATTTGCATTCGTATTTTAAGGACATGAAATCTTTGTCCTCACGACAATATTTTGTATTGAGTGTATTGAAATGGTGGACATGTGTCCTAAGACAAGCAAAAGCGAAGAATTTAACATGGAATTAGAATTTTCTTTCTTGGTTTTGTTTTTGCGTTTATATAGTGGAAATGCATCTAAATCTTGTGATCAGTGTTCTAAAATAATATTTTGCGATTTAAATATAGTCATCGCAAATAAGTTTGTTTTTCGGCGTGTACATGCGTAAGATTATAATTTGTCTATAGTCATCTTCAGTGAAATGGAACGACTAGAATAGAATTATTTCTATACCTCCTGGATGTCAGAAGGAATACTATTACGTTTCCAATAGAAGTTAGCATAAAATATTTGATTACACAACATATGCGTTTACCTGTTTTCTTTTTTCTACATAAATAAATACCCGAATACATCATCATTCACACTCTGCAGACAGACACATACTCGACGATATCTAAGCACATCCTTTACCCATATGTAAACAGCAGCAACAACAACAACAATATCACACATGTAAAACACCCAAGGACATGCGTAATAAAAACAATGCTCGTCTATAAAAATCCATAATCAAAAATCATAATGCGTGAAGAGACTATGCTTGAGTGGATGGCTGGATGGATGGATGGATGGATAGTAGAGACGATAGCTAAATGATGAGGATGCGGGTTTAATTTTAAACGCTTGAAATATACGTGAAATGATAAATTTTCCGCAAGGCATGCAAACCTATTTAAATTACCTATCTATCTCGAAATTTTATTGTAACGCTGCATATATCTTCTTTAGATGAGTTTTGCTGATGGTAGACGGTTGAATGATTCGAGCCTCTATTAGAAGGATGCTTTTGTCGTTTGTTGGATAACCACATTAACCCCTTTTTTGCAGGGAATCTTAATGAATAATTAGGCGAACTAGTTCATTACACAAAAAGGATGCATGTGCAGTAACCGGAGGAGGAATAAATATGTAAGTCATCTAATATTAAGTGTCCAATGCATATTGTTCAATCTGATGTATGCCTATTGTACACTCAGAAAAAAATTTACTTGAATTCAATGATTTAAAGCATTTGGCCAGGCTGCTAAAAAAAACAAGAATATACGGCCGTAAGTTCGGCCAGGCCGAATCTTATGTACCTTTCACCATGGATTGCATAGAAATTTGTACTAAAGACTGTCATCCACAATCGAATTACTTGGGTTGCGGCAACACTTGCCGATGGCAAGGTATCTTAAAACTTCTTAACACCGTTTTCTCAATTGTAAGTTAATCCATACGGGGTATGTATTAAACAAAAAAAAAAACAAGTATATACGGCCGTAAGTTCGGCCAGGCCGAAGCTTATGTACCCTCCATCATGGATTGCGTAGAAACTTCTTCTAAACACTGCCACCCACAATCGAATTACTTAAGTTGCGGTAACGCTTGCCGTTGGCAAGGTATCTTAAAACCTCCTAACACCATCTTCTAAATTGTATGTAAGTCCATACGTGGTATATATTAAATCAAACAAGTATATACAGCACTAAGTTCGGCCGGGCCGAATCTTAAATACCCACCACCATGAACCAAATATTAGGGTTTCCTTTGAAATTTCAGGAGGGCTTGAGGACATTTCCCGAAGATAAATTTAAAGATTTCACCTATGAGGACTATATCAGATTCTGGATTTATAAGAACCATTTTTGTTTGAGTTTTAGAGGAATCATTAACATCTCTTGTAAGTGTGCAAGAAATTATAAAATAACGTCTTGATTTGAAATCTTAAGTCTGTAGAAGTAAAATCTGGAAATTTTACATTGAGTTTCAAGCAATTTTCATGATCAGTGCGCCTTCTACACCCTCAAGAAGTGAAGTCAGTCTATATGGAGGCATTACCAAATGGACCAATAAAAACTTAATCCGATACACGTTTTTGTGAGCCTAAAATACCAGAATATTTACAATTTCAGGCAAATCAGATAAAAACTACGGTTTCTAGAAACCCAAGAAGTTAAATCGGGAGATCGTTCTTATGGAGGCTATACTAACATATGGACCGATACTCACCATTTTCGGCACACCTCTTTACAGTCATAAAATACCTCTAGATTTCAAATTTCAGGCAAATTGGATAAAAACTTAGATTTCTATAAGCCCAAGACCCCAAATCGGGAGGTTGGTTTATATGGGGACTATATCAAAACATGGACCGATACTCACAATTTTTGGCACACGTATTTGTGGTCCTACAATATCTCTAGATTTCCAATTTCAGGTAAATTGAATAAAAACTGCGGTTTCTATAAGGCCAAGAAATAAAATCGGGAGATCGGTCTATATGGGGGCTATACCAAAACATGGACCGATACTCGCCATTTTTGGCACTCCTCTTTATGGTCATAAAATACCTCTAGATTTCAAATTTCAGGCAAATTGGATAAAAACTTCGATTTCTATAAGCCCAAGACCCCAAATCGAGAGGTCGGTTTATATGGGGACTATATCAAAACGTGGACCGATATAGCCCATCTTCGAACTTGACCTGCCGGCAGACAAAAGACGAGTTTGTGCAAAATTTCAGCACGATTGCTTCATTATTGTAGACTGTAGCGTGATTACAACAGACAGACAGACAGACAGACGGACATTGTTATATCGTCTTAGAATTTCTCCCTGATCAAGAATATATATACTTTATATAGTCGGAAATCGATATTTCGATGTGTTACAAACGGAATGACAAACTTATTATACCCCCGTCACCATTCTATGGTGGTGGGTATAAAAAGATCGATGCAATACGTATATAATTCAGTTTGACAAAGTAGGCATAATATTTTTACAAAATTTTCTACAGAAATAAAATTTTAACAAAATTTTGTATAGAAAAAAAATTTTCAAAAAATTTTCTATAGAAATAAAAATTTTCACAAAATTTTGACAAAATTTTCTATAGAAATAAAATCTTGGCAGATTATTTTTGGCTCGAGTGGCAACCATGATTATGAAACGAATAACATTTGAACAAAATTTTCTATAGAAATAAAATTTTGACAATGATGGAAATTTTATTATGAACCGAATAAAATTTTAACAAAATTTTCTCTAGAAATAAAATTTTGACAAAATTTTCTATATAAATAAAATTTTGGTAGATTATTTTTGGCTCTAGTGGCAACCATGATTATGGACCGATATGGACCAATTTTTGTGTGATTGGACCAATTTTGGTATGGTTGTTAGCGACCATATACTAACACCACGTTCCTTATTTGAACCGGATCGGATGAATTTTGCTCCTCCAAGAGGCTCCGGAAGTCAAATCTGGAGAACGTTTTATATGGGGGCTATATATAATAATGGACCGATATGGACCAATTTTTGCACGGTTGCTAGAGACCATATACCAATACCATGTACCAAATTTCAGCCGGATCGGATGAAATTTGCTTTTCTTAGAGGCTCCGCACCCAAATCTGGGGATCGGTTTATATGGGGCTATATATAATTATGGACCGATGTGGACCAATTTTTGCATGATTGTTAGAGACCATATACCAACACCATGTACCGAATTTCAGCCGGATTGGATGAAATATGCTTCTCTTAGAGGCTCCACTAGCCAAATCTTGGGATCGGTTTATATGGGGGCTATATATAATTAAGGACCGATATGGACCAATTTTTGCATGGTTGTTAGAGACCGTATACCAACACCATGTACCAAATTTCAGCCGGATCGGATGAAATATGCTTCTGTTAGAGGCTCCACAAGCCACATCTGAGGGTCCCTTTATATGGGGGCTATACGTAAAAGTGGACGGATACGGCCCATTTTCAATACCATCCGACCTACATCGATAACAACTACATGTGCCAAGTTTCAAGTCGATAGTTTGTTTCGTTCAACCGACGGACGGACGGACATGCTTAGATCGACTCAGAATTTCACCACGACCCAGAATATATATACTTTATGGGGTCTTAGAGCAATATTTCGATGTGTTACAAACGGAATGACAAAGTTTATATACCCCCATCCTATGGTGGAGATTATAAAAAATCAATGCAAACAATATTTGGAGAATATTTTCTATAGAAATATTATTTAGACACAATTTTCTGTAGAAGTAAAATTTGGACAAAATTTTCTATAGAAACTAAAATTGTGACAAATTTTGTTTATAGAAATAAAATTGTGACAAAATTTTCTATAGAAATAAAATGTTCATAAAACTTTCTATAGAAATAAAATTTTGACAAAATTTTCTATAGAAATAAAATCTTGACAAAATTTTCTATAGTAATAAAATTTTGGTAGATTATTTTTGGCGATCGACTATATATAACTATAGACCGATATGGCCCAATTTTGGCATGGTTGTAAGCGGTCACTAGCGCAATGTACCAAATTTCACCACGTACCCAATTTCAACCGGGTCGAATGAATTTTGCTCCTCCAATAGCTCCGGAGGTCAAATCTACACTGAAAAAAAGCATGCCCGGTTCCAAAGATTTTTAAAAAATTTGGTATTGATTCCGAGCCAAAGAAGCGGAGAATACAAGTATGGATACTTTTAAGACACAATTCTCTTTTAAATTTGGGTTTTGTGTACTTGCTTCTAGGAAGCAAATTTTAATTTGTCGCTTTCTCAGCTTTTTTGCTTCATATGCTATCAAAGTCCTTTAAAAACGAGTTAACGACAACTTTATTTTCCAAATTAAGACTCGACATCCAGCAGAAATTATCTATGTTTCAAGTAAAAAACTTCGTTAAAATAAAGTTTTGAAAAACATGTCCCATATTTGAACGATTTTTTGCTTTGTAGTCAAGATGCAAAAAGACAACAAATTTAAAGACAATTTCATTAAATTTAAAGAATTTTTCTGAATTATTAAAGTCAAGTTGACCTTAACCCACACATTTTTTCTTTCATGTTATGATATCCATTTTTAAATCAAATCACTTAATTATAAGGACAATACGACTTCATTGATAAGTTTATCGAGTTTTGGACAAGGAATAAAACTTTATATTAGAGAAATGCGTCTTCTATGCTAAGCAAAATTTGCATTCGTATTTGAAAGACATGAAATCTTTGACCTCACGACAATATTTTTTTCAGTGTAGGGATCAGTTTAAATTGGGGTTGTATATAATTAAAATAACAAATTTTATTTCTATAAAAATGCCATCAAAATTTTATTTCTATCAAAATGTCGTCAAAATTTTATTTCTATAGAAAATGTAGCCAAAATTTTCTTTCAATAGAAAATTTTTCAAAATTTTTTGTTATAGAAAATTCGTCAAAAAAAATTTATACAAAGTTATTTTATTTCTATAAAAAATTTTTAAACAAGTTTCTTCTTTCTATAGAAAATTTTTGCATAATTTTGTAGCTATACAAAAAATTTTTTTTTTTAGTTTATTCCTGTACAAAATTTTGGCAAAATTTTATTTCTATAGAAAATATTGTTCAAATTTTATTTCTATAGAAATATTGGTCAAAATTTTATTTCTATAGCAATTTTTGTCAAAAATTTATTTTTATGGAAAATTTTGAAAAAATACCCATTTGAAGAACGTGGAACAAAATCAACCAAACTCCATGTGGTCCGACCATCGGACCAAATTTAAAATTTTACAAGTAAGGAAAGTCTAAAGTCGGGCGGGGACTATATTATACCCTGCACCACTTTGTAGATCTAAATTTTCGATACCATATCACATCCGTCAAATGTGTTGGTGGCTATATATAAAGGTTTGTCCCAAATACATACATTTAAATATCACTCGATCTAGACAGAATTTGATAGGCTTCTACAAAATCTACAGACTCAAAATTTAAGTCGGCTAATGCACTAGGTGTGTTCCATCCTGTGTTAGTAAAAAACAAGTAAGGAAAGTCTAAAGTCGGACGGGGCCGACTCTATTATACCCTGCACCACTTTGTGGATCTAAATTTTTGATACCATATCACATCCGTCAAATGTGTTGGGAGCTATATATAAAAGTTTGTCCTAAATAAAGGGTGATTCTTTTGAGGTTAGGATTTTCATGCATTAGTATTTGACAGATCACGTGGGATTTCAGACATGGTGTCAAAGAGAAAGATGCTCAGTATGCTTTGACATTTCATCATGAATAGACTTACGATCTGCCACAACGTCGAATTTTCAGTGAATGGGCCCTAGAAAAGTTGGCAGAAAATCCGCTTTTTTATCGACAAATTTTGTTCAGCGATGAGGCTCATTTCTGGTTGAATGGCTACGTAAATAAGCAAAATTGCCGCATTTGGAGTGAAGAGCAACCAGAAGCCGTTCAAGAACTGCCCATGCATCCCGAAAAATGCACTGTTTGGTGTGGCTTGTACGCTGGTGGAATCATTGGACCGTATTTTTTCAAAGATGCTGTTGGACGCAACGTTACGGTGAATGGCGATCGCTATCGTTCGATGCTAACAAACTTTTTGTTGCCAAAAATGGAAGAACTGAACTTGGTTGACATGTGGTTTCAACAAGATGGCGCTACATGCCACACAGCTCGCGATTCTATGGCCATTTTGAGGGAAAACTTCGGAGAACAATTCATCTCAAGAAATGGACCGGTAAGTTGGCCACCAAGATCATGCGATTTGACGCCTTTAGACTATTTTTTGTGGGGCTACGTCAAGTCTAAAGTCTACAGAAATAAGCCAGCAACTATTCCAGCTTTGGAAGACAACATTTCCGAAGAAATTCGGGCTATTCCGGCCGAAATGCTCGAAAAAGTTGCCCAAAATTGGACTTTCCGAATGGACCACCTAAGACGCAGCCGCGGTCAACATTTAAATGAAATTATCTTCAAAAAGTAAATGTCATGGACCAATCTAACGTTTCAAATAAAGAACCGATGAGATTTTGCAAATTTTATGCGTTTTTTTTTTAAAAAAAAGTTATCAAGCTCTTAACAAATCACCCTTTACATACATTTAAGAATACATACATGGAAGAATTTGATAGTCTTCTACAAAATCTATAGACTCAACATTTAAGTCGGCTAATGCACTAGGGTGGAACACAATGTTAGTAAAAAACAAGTATATACAGCACTAAGTTCGGCCGGGCCGAATCTTAAATACCCACCACCATGAACCAAATATTAGGGTGTCCTTTGAAATTTCAGGAGGGCTAGAGGACTTGAGGACACTTCCCGAAGATAAATTTAAAGAATTCTCCTATGAGAAATATATTAGATTCTGGATTTATAAGAACCATTTTTGTTTGACTTTTAGAGGAATCATTAACATCTCTTGTAACTGTGCAAGAAAATTATAAAATAACGTCTTGATTTGAAATCTTAAATCTGTAGAAGTAAAATCTGGAAATTTTACATTGAGTTTCAAGCAATTTTCATGATCAGTGCGCCTTCTACACCCTCAAGAAGTGAAGTAGGTCTATATGGAGGCATTACCAAATGGACCGATAAAAACTTAATCCGATACACGTTTTTGTGAGCCTAAAATACCAGAATATTTACAATTTCAGGCAAATCAGAAAAAAACTAGGGTTTCTAGAAACCCAAGGAGTTAAATCGGGAGATCGTTCTTGGGGCTATACTAAAATATGGACCGATACTCACCGTTTTCGGCACACCTCTTAGTGACCCGAAAATACCTCTAGATTTCCAATTTCAGGCAAATAGGATAAAAACTTCGGATTCCAGAAGCCCAAGAAGTAAAATCGGGAAATCGGTCTATATGGGGGCTATACCAAAATATGGACCGATACTCACCATTTTCGGCACACCTCTTTATGGTCCTAAAATACCTCTAGATTTCCAATTTCAGACAAATTGGATAAAAACTACGGTTTCTATAAGCCCAAGACCCCAAATCGGGAGGTCGTTTTATATGGGGACCATACCAAAACATGGACCGATACCCACAATTTTTGGCACACGTATTTGTGGTCCTACAATACCTCTAGATTTCCAATTTCAGGTAAATTGAATAAAAACTGCGGTTTCTATAAGCCCAAGAAATAAAATCGGGAGATCGGTCTATATGGGGGCTATACCAAAATGTGGAGCGATACCCACAATTTTCGGCACACGCATTTGCGGTCCTACAATACCTCTATATTTCCAATTTCAGGTAAATTTAATAAAAACTGCGATTTCTATAAGCCCAAGAAGTAAAATCGGGAGATCGGTCTATATGGGGGCTATACCAAAATATGGACCGATACTCGCAATTTTTGGCACACATATTTGTGGTCCTACAATACCTCTAAATTTCCAATTTCAGACAAATTGAATAAAAACTGCGGTTTCTATAAGCCCAAGAAGTAAAATCGGGAGATCGGTCTATATGGGGGCTATACCAAAATATGGACCGATACTCACAATTTTCGGCAAACGTATTTGTGGTCCTACAATACCTCTAGATTTACAATTTCAGGTAAATTGAATAAAAACTGCGGTTTCTATAAGCCCAAGAAGTAAAATCGGGAGATCGGTCTATATGGGGGCTATACCAAAACGTGGACCGATACTCACCATTTTTGGCACACCTCTTTATGGTCATAAAATACCTCTAGATTTCAAATTTCAGGCAAATTGGATAAAAACTTCGATTTCTATAAGCCCAAGACCCCAAATCGGGAGGTCGGTTTATATGGGGGCTATACCAAAATATGGACCGATACTCACAATTTTTGGCACACGTATTTGTGGTCCTACAATACCTCTAGATTTCCAATTTCAGGTAAACCTGGACCGATATATATCAAAACCTGGACCGATACAGCCCATCTTCGAACTTGACCTGCCTGCAGACAAAAGACGAGTTTGAGCAAAATTGCAGCACGATTGCTTCATTATTGAAGACTGTAGCGTGATTACAACAGACAGACAGACAGACAGACAGACGGACATCGTTATATCGTCTTAGAATTTCTCCCTGATCAAGAATATATATACTTTATATAGTCGGAAATCGATATTTCGATGTGTTACAAACGGAATGACAAACTTATTATACCCCCGTCACCATTCTATGGTGGTGGGTATAAA
Organism: Haematobia irritans; assembly: GCF_050003625.1. Taxonomy (NCBI): domain Eukaryota; kingdom Metazoa; phylum Arthropoda; class Insecta; order Diptera; family Muscidae; genus Haematobia; species Haematobia irritans. Next base: position 144,197,244 of record NC_134400.1, read on the forward strand.
TATGGGAAACGTTTAAATCTGAAGTAATTTTAAGGAAACTTCGAAAAAGTTTATTTATGATTTATCGCTCGATATATATGTATTAGAAGTTAGGAAAATTAGAGTCATTTTTACAACTTTTCGACTAAGGAGTGACGATTTTACAAGGAAAATGTTGGTATTTTGACCATTTTTGTCGAAAGCAGAAAAACATATATATGGGAGCTATATCTAAATCTGAACCAAATTGGGCACGCATAGCAACAATGCTTATTCTACTCCCTGTGCAAAATTTCAACTAAATCGGACCAAAAAATTGGCCTCTGTGGTCATATGAGTATAAATCGGCCGAAAGCTATATATGGGAGCTATATCTAAATCTGAAGCGATTTCAACCAAATTTGGCACGCATAGAAACAAAGCTAATTCCCTGTGCAAAATTTCAACCAAATTGGGGTCAATCTCTGGCTTCTGGGACCGTATTAGTCCATATCGGGCGAAAGATATATATGGGAGCTATATCTAAATCTGAACCGATTTGTTCCAAAATCAATAGGGATCTATTCTGAGCCAAAATACATACTTATGCCAAATTTGAAGTCGATTGGACTAAAACTGCAACCTAGACTTTGATTACAAAAATGTGTTCACGGACAGACGGACAGACGGACGTGGCTATATCGACTCAGGAGCCCACCCTGAGCATTTTTGCTAAAGACACCATGTGTCTATCTCGTCTCCTTCTGGGTGTTGCAAACATATGCACTAACTTATAATACACAGGGTATAAATATGGGAAAGATTTAAATCTGAAGCAATTTTAAGGAAATTTCGGAAAAGTTTATTTATGATTTATCGCTCGACATATATGTATTAGAAGTTTAGGAAAATTAGAGTAATTCTTACAACTTTTCGCCTAAGCAGTGGCGAATTTACAAGGAAAATGTTGGTATTTTGACCATTTTTGTCGAAATCAGAAAAACATATATCTGGGATCTATATCTAAATCTGAACCGATTTCAACCAAATTTGGCACGCATAGCTGCAATGCTAATTCTACTCCCTGTGCAAAATTTCAACTAAATCGGAGTTAAAAATTGGTTTCAATTAAAAAATGTGCCTACCATAAAATATATACCGATCGACTCAGAATCGCCTCCTGAGTCGATCTAGCGCTTGGTGTCCGTCCGTCTATCCATGTATTTGTTGTTCACAGGATTCCGATCGCAGTTATTAACCGATTTTGATGAAATTTGGTAAAGGGTGTTTTTTGGGCACAAGGACGAATGCTGTTGAATTTGGAAAAATCGGATCAAATTTAGCCCCGATTTCGACAAATTAGGTAACGTTGCACTTTGTTACTCACCGATGGTCGTCAAATTTGGCACAAAGTAATTCTATTTACCACATATGTGCAAAATTCTATCGAAATCGGTTCAGATTTAGATATAGCTCCCATATATATGTATCGTCCGATTTTACCAAACTCGGACATAAGTCCCTAATTTATCAACTGATCTTACTTAAAGTTGGTGTACTCTAATCTTCTCTAGTACTTACTATATGTGCAAAAAATCATGGAAATCGGTTCAGATTTAGATATAGCTCCCATATATATGAATCGCCCGATTTTCTCAAATTTGGCCATAAGTCCTCTATTTATCAACCGATCTTACTCGAATTTAGCTAATTTTCTGTGATATTTACTATATCTGCACAAATTCATCGAAATCTGTTCAGATTTAGCTATAGCTATCATATATATGTATCGCCCGATTTTCCCAAATTTGACCTTACAACTCTTATTTTTTAACCGATCTCACTCAAATTTAGCACACAGTAGCCTTCTGTGGTTTCAACCAAACCTGCAAAATATCACTCAAATCGGATCAGATTTAGATATAGCTCCCATATATATGTAACGCCCGATTTTAAGAAATTTGTCCCTAATAACCATAGTTTTGACCATAGTGGCCTCATTTAGTAACCGATCTTACTCACATAGGTAATCTCCTATGATACCAACCAAACCTGCAAAATATCATCCAAATCGGTTTATATAGTCCGCCCCGCTCGATTTTCTACTTTACTCACTTGTTTTTAAAATGTTTTTTTTTAGATGAAACATAGCATAATTCCTACTACAAGTTGAGTCTGAATTTGAGAATTAAAGTTATCCTTAACACGTTTTTAAAAGACTTTGAAACGAAAAATAAAATTTTCTACTTAGAATCAAGTACGTTAAACCAAAATTTAAAAGAGAATTGTATCTTAAAATTATTCTTACTTGTATTCTCCGCTTCTCTGGCATCAATACCAAAATCATTTGAGTAAAGACAAAATCTTTGGTACCGGGCATGCTTTTGTTCAGTGTAGATTTATATTGTCGACATAGATATGGGGGCTATATCTAATTTGAGACAAATTTGGCATACATGCTTATTCTACTCAATGTGCAAAATTTGGTGTAAATCGAAGTAGAACATTGACCTCTGTCTTCATATGACAAAATTTGGTGTAAATCGAAGTAGAACATTGACCTCTGTCTTCATATGAGTGTAAATCGTACCAAAGATATATGGGAGCTATATATAAATCTGAACAGATTTGAACCAAATTTGGCACACTTTACGACATCATCAATTGTACTCCTTGTGCAAAATTCGCAGAAAATCAGGGTAAAACTCTCGTTAGATCGACTAATTGGCCGGCTCTGATCATTATTCAAAATTTTTCAGGGAAGCTCAAAAACTTTGGATACAAGTAAAATTTTTTGAGTGTATTACGTAAAAACTCGAAGTAAAATAATAAAAAGTCGCTTAAAAAGTCGAGAATTCGACATTTCCAAATCTTGAAACAAAAAAAATCGAAAAGTCAACAAATTGAAAAAAGATCCCAATTTTGCAAAAAAATAATCATCTTTCAGATTCTAATTACAATCCTTACTGGGTATATGGTGTTAGTATTCAACTTTGTACAAATTACAAAAGATTGTGTTTAGGAATAGCAAACAGTGTCTCTTACGTTTTTTTCTCTTTCCATTAAGTCCTAATAAAAACAAACCCCGCGAAAGTAATGAAGGCGAGTCAAAACAACCAACCATAACCAACCTCAACAAAGCTTAAATTAATTGGTTGCTTTCCCTCCGTGCCAGCAATGCCGGCGAAAACAGCATCCATCGAAGTGTATATAAAGAAAAAGTTGGAAAAATATTTTCATTTTCACGCGAATAATCACAAAAGGAGAGAAAGTAAATAACAACCGAGAACAAAAGACAATGGCAATGGCCTCATTATCATCACTACAGCATCTTAGTTCGTAGAAGGATACACGGTGATTCATTATCGTGATGATGTTGAAATGAGTATTTCGTTCATGGCTCTCAAGAAAAGTTGTAGGATATGACGAAGTAATTTCATTGCCACCGCAATGAAAATCTTTTGACACGTATATACAGCAGTAAGTTCGGCCGGGCCGTCTCTTATATACCCACCACCATGAATCAAATATAATAAAGGGTGATACGGTCAAAATTTGGTCAATATAAACTTGACGTATTTCTTTCAATTTTGCATTTAAAAAACCTGAACACCCCTCATTTTGAAGGTGTGTGTGTGTAGAATGTTGCTCCTATTTTGATTTTGGAATTCACTCTTCAGTTGTCAAAATGCCGTCCAAGCAAGAAGAGCAGCGTATCAAAATTTTGCTCGCGCATCGCGAAAATCCGAGCTACTCGCACGCAAAGCTGGCAAAATCGCTAAAAGTTGCCAAATCAACCGTTAGAAATGTAATTAAAGTGCTTGGGGAATGTTTGTCGACAGCCAGGAAGTCTGGATCGGGGGGAAATCGAAAATCGGAAGCCGCTGAGACGACAAAGAGAGTTGCCGGTAGTTTCAAGCGAAACCCTAACCTCTCTCTCCGAGATGCCGCAAATAAGCTGGGTGTATCGTCTACAACCGTGCATCGAGCCAAAAAACGAGCCGGACTATCCACTTACAAGAAGGTAGTGACTCCAAATCGCGATGATAAACAAAATACGACGGCCAAAGCGTGATCCCGGAGGCTGTACACGACGATGCTGACGAAGTTTGACTGCGTGGTAATGGACGACGAAACCTACGTCAAAGCCGACTACAAGCAGCTTCCGGGACAGGAGTTTTATACGGCAAAAGGAAGGGGAAAGGTAGCAGATATTTTCAAGCACATAAAACTGTCAAAGTTCGCAAAGAAATATCTGGTTTGGCAAGCCATCTGTACCTGTGGCTTGAAAAGCAGCATTTTCATAGCTTCCGGGACTGTCAACCAAGAAATTTACGTGAAAGAGTGTTTGAATAAACGTCTGCTGCCTTTCCTGAAGAAACACGGTTGTTCCGTACTGTTTTGGCCGGATTTGGCATCTTGCCATTACGGTAAAAAGGCCATGGAGTGGTACGCCGCCAACAACGTGCAGTTGGTTCCCAAGGACAAGAACCCTCCCAACACGCCAGAGCTCCGCCCAATTGAGAAATACTGGGCTATTGTTAAGCGGAACCTAAAGAAGACCAAAAAAACTGCTAAGGACGAGCAGCAATTCAAGGCAAACTGGCTTTCTGCGGCGAAGAAGGTGGACAAGGTGGCTGTACAAAATCTGATGGCAGGTATCAAGCGTGAGGCCCGGCAATTCGGATTTGGAAAAGCGAAAGCTTAACTGAATATTTTTCCTGAATTTTATACTAATTGAACTTGAAAAAGAAATTTAATTTGATTTTTTAAATAAACGATTTCACCGATTTACACGCGTTTTCCCTTCACCAAATTTTGACCGTATCACCCTTTAGTTTCATTTGAAAATTTTCGGGGGGGGGTTTGATGACAGATATTTCCCCAAGCGGATCAGTTCAACCAGTACGCTTTCCGAAGATAAATTTAAAGAAGACTAGATCAGAGATGGTCTGTATCAAACTGTTTTAGGTTTGCGACTGTCGCAAAGTTGTAAACGTCGTAAACGTCACATACGCGTCGTAAATGTAGAAAAAGTAACAAAAGTCGCAAACTGAAAATACTTTAGTCGCGTCAGCTAGGCAGCGAATTCGATGATATCCAAGACGATGGTATGTGCGAAGAAGTTTCAATTCTTAGGAATGTTCACAATTTTCGGTTTTAGTCCCCACATTTTCCCTATTGCCTTTTGCACGAGTTCAGGGTAACCGTGGATTTTCTCGTCCTTTCTTAGCTTTAAGTTCAGTCTCCACACTCACCAACGGGAAACTCACAGCGAATGCTGTCACACTAAATTAAAAAATGTTCAGGATTTCTTCTATTCAAAATTTGGTTTTCTACAGCAGGTTTACGACTTTTGCGACATACGTATTATACCGTCGCAAATGTATGTCGCAAAAGTCACAGTTTGTGACAGGCCAACCCTGGACTAGATCAGATTCTGGATTTATAAAAAACATTTTTTGTTTGAGTTTAAGAGGAATGATAAACATCTCTTGTAAGTGTGCAAGAAAATGGTGAAATAACGCCTTGATTTGAAATCTAAAATCTGTAGATATTTACCCCAATTATTTAAATGATTACGAGAAGTAAAATCTGGAATTTTACATTCCGTTTCAAGCAATTTTCCTAATCAATGCACCTTCTGTACCCTCAAGATCTGAAATAGGTCTATATGGAGACCTTACCAAATGGACCGATAAAAACTAAATCATATACACCTTTTTGTGGGTCTAACTAAATGCCAGTATATTTTCAATTTGTGGCAAATCGGATAAAAATTGCTATTTCTAGAAACCCTAAGAGTTAAATAGGCAGATCGGTCTAATGGAGGGATACACACAATATTCAGCACATGTAATTGTAGTTCTAGAATCTAGACCTCAAATCGGAGGGCCGGTTCATAAGGGGGTTATATCAAAAAATATACCGATAAACAATATATTCGGCACACCCCTTTATGGTCCTGGAATACCTCTAGATTTCCAATTTCAGGCAAATTGGGTAAACACTATGGATTCTAGAAACCCAAGAAGCAAAATCGGGAGATCGGTCTATATGGGGGCTATACCAAAACATGAACCGATACTCTCTTTTTTCGGCACACCTCTTTATGGTTCTAGAGTACCTCTAGATTTCAAATTTTGGGCAAATTGGATAAAAACTACGGATTCTAGAAGCCCAAGACCCCAAATCGAGGGATCGGTTTATATGGGAGCTATATAAAAATCTGGACCGATATAGCCCATCTTCGTACTTGATCTGCGTGCCAAATTTCAGGACGTGATTACAACAGACGGCCAGACGGACATGCTTATATCGTCTTAGAATTTCTCCCTGATCAGGAATATATAAACTTTATATAGTCGGAAATCGATATTTCGATGTGTTACACGCGGAATGACAAACTTATTATACCCCCCTCACCATTTTATGGTGGTGGGTATAAAAAACATTAAATTGAATTACTCACTTAGTTTTGCATTTTTTCACTGCAAAAAAATTCTTTGCTCTCTCAAACAATTCCGATATAGGACATTCAGTTAAATCATCTTGATACATATAAAATTTGCGCTATTTAATCTGAATGAAGTGATGAATCTACATAACCCAGTTTACTAAGAACCTTCTTAGTAATCCATGTCAATTATCTTTTGATTATATATGTGATAATTGTATTTCTATTTATACGAAAAATTCCATCCACAATTCCTTATTGTGTTATGATCTAAAGAAAGGCGCTATATTTTGTATTACATTTAAGTTTTCAAAAGCAAAATCTGTCAGAAATAACATACAATTTTAGAAACAATTTAGATTTATTCGAATTAGCTACCTTGGGCACGATTTATGGCCTTCAAACGGCCGACGCAGCGATCACACCCTGCTCAAAAGTTGCTTTGGGGTATTTTGGCCATTTCCGGCGAAGCACCGTCTTGAGATACTCGACACATTCGTATTATTTATTATAAGCAAGGCGCAAAGGTCCAACCGATTGGGATCGCGGCTGCCATTCATGCCAAAAATAATATACCAACATTTGAAGAAAAATTTACCAAATTTAAACAAAAATCTTACTTTGAAGTTTGCGATCAAATTTTTGTGGTGAAACCAAAAGAACTTTCAAAATAAATGTTTTGTTATTTTATTTTATAAGTTTATTACATAAGCAATATTTATTATTATTAGTAATGTTACACATTATGGTATGATCTCTCCTATTAGCAACAATGTTTTTGGTGTATAAATATCCCTTGCATATTGTTTTAGCGATATTAGGTTGCGACAGCAAGGGAAGGCTACTACTATTACAAAAGGACTATGAACTAACACGAAACTAAACATTTTTAAAGATATCGAAGTTTATTTCCATACACCCAGAAAAAAGTGCCTTCGAAACTAAAGGAAAAAATTTTCATCAATATAGTTTATCCATTTTATTTCCATTAAGGTAAATTTTTGTGAAAATTAATAAAATTTACTCGTTTCAGTAAAAAAATCCTAAACTGTAAGCAGTTAGGAATAGTTCATTAACTAGAATAAGGCATGGAATTTTACTCATGCTATTTTCTTCGCTGGGTATAAGAATTTACTACTGAAAAAGAAAATTTTATTCACCGATAACAAAGCATTCGTAAAAATAAACAAAAATCGAACTAAAACCAAGTTTCCTCAAAATTAGTAAAATTTCTTATAAAATGATAATTGCGACTTCCTTTATAATAGAAAGTTTTTCATACATACGAACAACACTTGACATAAAAAAATATTTTAGTTCATTCGTACTAAGAAGTATGCAATCCTTTCAAAACTTAAGGAAACACACTTGTTAGAATATAGGAAATTTTCCTAAATTTCTATTGTCTACCTGTAATCGATACCTGTCATCGTAATCGATGTGTATGCGCGTGGGTGTAGTCGATATATTTGCGCGTCGGTTGTTTTTTTAGTTGGAATCGCGTTGTTTTGATATACGGAGAGATTGTTAAAAAATAATATGGTAAAATAATATAATAAATAACAAATAAAATATATAAAATATTTGTTATTTTAAATTAGTGAGAAAAATTTTCGTTTTTTTTAAATAAATCTATCAATGTTCGTGATAGTGTATAAAGAAAGAAAACACCAGCAGAATAACAACCCTTTCATTTGTCTTCATTTTGGAATCTTCAATTATCAGGTAATATTCAGTGACGCTAACCTTTTGCAACAAAAATGTTTTATGGTTTTTTATATTTGTAGGTATTGAAATTGTAAAAGGAGGACAAAATCGTTAGGCAGCAACTTATTAAAAGTGAAAAGTACAAGAAGAAGAAAAAGTGCGTTTTACAGTTGATAATATCACACGGAAATTGGAAATAGTGGAATAATAAACTAATATTTCAAAGAGATTCGATGCTGTTGATTCTTAATAAATATATTCAATATATTAATAAAACATGTTTTTTATTGAAGATAAAATTGCTTATAGAAATAAATAAAATTGTATTTAAAAACGAAGGTAAGCAGTTCTAATTATGAAGTAAAAGTTTTACCACAAATGTGTAAGATTTGTCGAAATGAATGAAAAAATTTCAATAAAATCATTCCATATATGAATTCAAATTAGTTAAATTTTTTCATTCTGTAGTATAGTGGTATATAAATATAGGAAAATGTTAACTAATATATGGAATGCATTATTCCTAATTTCTACGAAAATCGCATCGTTCAAACAAATAAAAATGTCTTTGGCGCTATACGAAGTTCAACTTTCTTCACAATGAGTTCATTTTAACTTAAAGAAGGGGTCACTTTTTTCTGGGTGTAGCAAATTTTGTTCATATTTTATTTCTATAGAAAAATTTATCCAAAATTTATTTGTTGTTGTTTTTTATTTCGGCTTAAAACCATACATTGACTAAACTACAAGAGTAGCTTAACCAACAGAGGAAAAGAATGTTTGTCAAATTTATTTGGGCAAAGCCCTATAGACTGCAAGATGGTTGGATGGACGCACGTTTCGGAATTACCACATTCCTCATCAGCATCCTCTACTTGCAGCAAAACTATCAACCAATTATCAGAATAAATTCAGGCAGTTTATTAAACCCAACAAAAACCACACTTGAACCCTCCGAAAAAAGGTTTTACATTGATAGCCGGCTTTTGCCGAAATAAATTCGAAACAAACATATCTCTTTTCCTATGCCACTGTCAAATCATCGATTTGAATTCACATGGCTGGGTTTATTTTGAGCGTGCCTCCTCTTCTTTTTCCATTTGTTTTGTTTTGTTATTGTTGGTTTTGTTCTTTAAGCATTGTTGTAGTTTAGTCAATGTATGGTTTTAAGCTGAAATAAAAAACAACAACAATGCTTAAAGAACAAAACCAACAATAACAAAACAAAAAAAAAAATTTATTTCTATAGAAAATTTTCTCCAAATTTTATTTTCTTTCAAAAATTTGGTCTAATTATATTTCTATAGAAAATTTTGTCACAATTTTATTTCTATAAACAAAATTTGTCACAATTTTAGTTTCTATAGAAAATTTTGTCCAAATTTTACTTCTACAGAAAATTGTGTCTAAATAATATTTCTATAAAAAATATTCTCCAAATTTTGTTTGTATAGATTTTTTATACCCTCCACCATAGGATGCGGGTATATTAACTTTGTCATTCCGTTTGTAACAAATCGAAATATTGCTCTAAGACCCCATAATATAATGTATATATATTCTGGGTCGTGGTGAAATTCTGAGTCGATCTAAGCATGTCCGTCCGTCCGTCTGTTGAAATCACGCTAACTTCCGAACGAAACAAGCTATCGACTTGAAACTTGGCACAAGTAGTTGTTATTGATGTAGTTCAGATGGTATTGCAAATGGGCCATATCGGTCCACTTTTACGTATAGCCCCCATATAAACGGACCCCCAAATTTGGCTTGCGATTGCTCTAAAAAAAGAAAATTTCATCCGATCTGGCTGAAATTTGGTACATGGTGTTAGTATATGGTCTCTAACAACAATACAAAAATTGGTCCATATCGGTACACTTTTACGTATAGCCCCCATATAAACGGACCCCCAAATTTGCTTTGCGGTTGCTCTAAGAGAAGCAAATTTCATCCGATCCGGCTGAAAGTTGGTACATGGTGTTGGTATATGTTCTCTAATAACCATGCAAAAATTGGTCCACATCGACCCATAATTATATATAGCCCCCATATAAGCCGATCTCCAGATTTGACCTCCGGAGCCTCTTAGAGGAGCAAAATTCATCCGATTCGGTTGAAATTTGGTACGTGGTGTTAGTATATGGTCTCTAACAACAATGCAAGAATTGGTCCATATCGGTCCATAATTATATATAGCCCCCATATAAATCGATCACCAGATTTGTCCTCCGGAGCCTCTTGGAGGAGCAAAATTCATCCGATCAAGTTGATATTTGCAACGTGGTGTTAGTATAAGGCCGCTAATAACCATGCCAAAATTAGTCCATATCGGTCTATAGTAATATATAGCCGATCCCCAATCATACAAAAATTAGTCCATATCGGTTCATAATCATGGTTGCCACTCGAGCCAAAAATAATCTACCAAAATTTTATTTTTATAGAAAACATTGTCAAAATGTTATTTCTATAGAATATTTTGTCAAAATTTTATTTCTATAGAAAATTTTGTCAAAATTGTATTTCTATAGAAAATTTTGAAAAATTTTTTTTTCTATAGAAAATTTTGTCAAAATTTTATTTCTATAGAAAATTTTTTCTAAATTTTATTTCTATAGAAAATTTTGTCAAAATGTTATTTCTATAGAAAATTTTGTCAAAATTTTATTTCTGTAGAAAATTTTGTCAAAATTGTATTTCTATAGAAAATTTTGACAAAATTTTATTTCTATAAAAAATGTTGTCAAATTTTTATTTCTATAGAAACTTTGAACTTAGTTATATACGTATTTAATCGGCCTTTTTTAGTTTTATATGTACCACGTATGGACTATGTGGTATATATTACGGAGTTAGGAAGTTTTAAGATACCTTGCCATCGGTTTCAGTAGAAGTTTCTAGGCAGTCCATGGTGGAGGGTACATAAGCTTCGGCCTGGCCGAATTTACGGCCGTATATACTTGTTTTTTATTCTATAGAAAATTTTGTCCAAATTTTATTTCAATAAACAAAATTTGTCACAATTTTATTTTCTCTAGAAAATTTTGTTAAAATTTTTTTTCCATAGAAATTTTAGTTAAAATTTTAATTCTATAGAAAATTTGGTCAAAATTTTACTTCTATGGAAAATTTTGTCCAAGTTTCCTTTCTATAGAATATTTCGTCAAATTTTTAGTTCTACAGAAAAATTTTGTCAAAATATTTTTTTCTGTAGAAAATTTAATTAAAATTTTATTGCTATAGAAAATTTTGTCCAAATTTTATTTATATAGAAAATTTTGTCAAAAAAAAATTGTATTTCGATGGAAAATTTTATTCAAACTTTATTCTTATAGAAAATCTAGTAAAAAAATTTATTTGTATAATTGTTTTTTTTTTCTGTAGAAAATTTGTCCAAATTTTGTTTATATAAAAATGTTGTCCCAGTTTTATTTGTATAGAAAATTTAGCACAAATGTTATTGCTATAGAAAATTTTGTCCAAATTTTGTTTATATAAAAATGTTGTTCAAACTTTATTTGTATAGAAAATTTAGCAACAATTTTATTTCTATAGAAAACTTTGTCGAAATTTTATTTTCTATAGAAAATTTTGTCCAAATTTTATTTTCTGTAGAAAATTTTGTTCGAATTTTATTTCTACAGTCAATTTTCTCCAATTTTCTCATACCCTGCGCCACACTGTGGAACAGGGTATTATAAGTTAGTGCATATGTTTGTAACACCCAGAAGGAGACGAGATAGACACATGGTGTCTTTGGCAATAATGCTCAGGGTGGGTCCCTGAGTCGATATAACCATGTCCGTCTGTCCGTCCGTCCCTCTGTCTGTGAACACATTTTTGTGATCAAAGTCTAGGTCGCAATTTAAGTCCAATCGCCTTCAAATTTGGCACATGTTCCTAATTTGGGTCAGAATAGAACCCTATTGATTTTGGAAGAAATCGGTTCAGAGTTAGATATAGCTCCCATATATATCTTTCGCCCGATATGCACTAATATGGAGCCAGCAGCCAGAGTTTTATACCGATTTACTTGAAATTTGTTACAAACATAACACTTAGTCGTATAGTCATGTGTGCAAAATTTGATTGAAATCGGTTCAGATTTAGATATAGCTCCCATATATATCTTTCGGCCGATATGGACTTATATGGGCCCAGAAGCCAGAGTTTTACCCCGATTAGCTTGAAATTTTGCACAATGAGTGCAATTGATAGTATAGTCATGTGTGCCAAATTTGATTGAAATCGGTTCAGATTTACATATAGCTCCAATATATAGCTTTCGGCCGATTTACATTCATATGATCACAGAGGCCAATTTTTTGCTCTGATTTAGTTGAAATTTTGCACAGAGAGTAAAATTAGCTTTGTAGCTATGCGTGCCAAATTTGGTTGAAATCGGTTCAGATTTAGATATAGCTCCAATATATAGCTTTCGGCCGATTTACACTCATATGACCACAGAGGCCAATTTTTTGCTCCGATTTAGTTGAGTAGAATTACCATTGTTGCTATGCGTGCCAAATTTGGTTGAAATCAGTTCAGATTTAGATATAGCTCCAAAATATATGTTATTCTGATTTCGACAAAAATGGTCAAAATACCAACATTTTCCTTGTAAAATCGCCACTGCTTAGTCGAAAAGTTGTAAAAATGACTCTAATTTTCCTAAACTTCCAATACATATATATCGAGCGATAAATCATAAATAAACTTTTGCGAAGTTTTCTTAAAATTGCTTCAGATTTAAACGTTTCCCATATTTTTTACTAACATTGTGTTCCACCCTAGTGCATTAACCGACTTAAATTTTGACTCTATAGATTTTGTAGAAGTCTATCAAATTCTTCCAGATCGAGTGATATTTAAATGTATGTATTTGGGATAAACCTTTATATAGCCCCCTACACATTTGACGGATGTGATATGGTATCGAACATGTGAATTTACGAAGTGGAGCAGGGTATAATATAGTCGGCACCGCCCGACTTTAGACTTTCCTTACTTGGTTTTTACTAACATAGTGTACCATCCCATTAGCCGACTTAAATTTTAAGTCTATAGATTATAAATTTTGTTCAGATGGTGTCAGATTTAAATGTATGTATTTGGGACAAAAATCTTTATATATAGCATCCAACACATTTGACGGATGTGATATGGTATCGAAAATTTAGATCTACAAAGTGGTGCAGGGTATAATATAGTCGGCCCCGACCGACTTTAGACTTTTCCTACCTGGTTTTTTAATAAGATTGTGTTCTACCTCAAGACATTTTGACAAAATTTTATTGCAATGGAAAATTTTGTTCAAATGTTGTTTGTATAGAAAACATAGTAAAAATTTTATTTCTATAGAAAATTTTGTCCAAATTTATTTTCTATAGAAAATTTTGTCTAAATTTTATTTTCTGTAGAAAAATCTTAACTTTTTTGAAAAGCGTAAAAATCGAGTAAGAATTAATAAAATTGACGAAGAAAATGCTAAATCCATTAAAAAAATATTCCGAATTTTTAAAATATTTTAAGTCTAACGTTTCAGGCAAGCGTTAGAATGCATTAAAAATCATAAAACAATTATAGAAAGTATTTATTTGGCAAAATATGACAACATTTTTTAATTGACATCAAAAACACTGAATTCGGAGCACACCGTAAGAAGTGATGCTAATTCAGTGCAACGTCAGTTGAAATGGTGGACATCCGCCCTACGACAAGCCTATGTTAAATTTTTTGGCGACGCTGTTTTTTGCTGGGATCTTAAACAAGTCGGAGTAAGAGAATTCCCGGGATTCTGATCACGGAGAAAACATTAGTACCAACATCATCAATATTCAATTTGTAAAATCAGTTATTTTACATACTCTTTTTTTCCAAACCTCTGCAAAATAAACATGGTAAACGAAAAACAAACATAATTTTAAATTCTAAACAATTCAAATAGCATAACCAATTTCGACCAAGCTATATTCGGATGGATTGAGGTATGAATGACTGGAGTGGCATTAAATTTGAATGGCAAACGTTAAGATTCTTTCAAGCCACATTTCATATTCAATATAAAGCGATTGAATGACTGAATCCTAACAATACACAATGTTTAACGACAATAATAACAATCAACGAAACTGAATTCCTTTCCTGTTCCTCTTTCCGAGTTATCCTATTTCTGGTACTTCTGGTTAGCTGCTAAAGAACACAGTAGCAGCAGCCAGCACCAACAAAACAAATACGAAAATATCGACAAGAAAAGTGAATTCATTTTAAATGTTCACATAAAAATAAACACGAAATATTATAATAAGCTTTATTGTCATAAGCACATATACAACAACAACACCAACAACACACATACATATCAATTCATATAGCGAGGCACTCCCCCACATCTAATAACGAACACGACGTTTGTTGTTTTTTTTTTCTTTGCATGAAGTCATGTGACATGGTTGGAAGGAGTTTTATATCACAAAAATGCCAAACATACTCGAACAGGATGTGGAAGTTTTTACCTATAGCTCGGCAGCAGTAAGATAAATAAAGCAATTTACATATGATTGTTAAAAAAAACGCAGCATGCGGGCAGTGAATTGCAATCCATGGAAATAAAATTTTTACGAAATTTACTATATAAAAAAAATTTTGACAAAATTTTATGAAGAAATAAAATTTTGACAAAATTTTCTATAAAATGTTGTTTGAAAATAAAATTTTGACAAAATTTCCTATAGAAATAAAATTTTGACAAAATTTTCTATAGAAATAAAAATTTGACAAAATTTTGTATCGAAATCAAATTTTGACAAAATTTTCTATAGAAATAAAATTTTGACAAAATTTTCTATAGTAATAAAATTTTGACAACATTTTCTATAGAAATAAAAATTTGACAAAATTTTGTATAGAAACAAAATTTTGCCAAAATTTTCTATAGAAATAAAATTTTGACAAAATTTTTTATAGAAATAAAATTGTGGCAAAATTTCCTATAGAAATAAAATTTTGACAAAATTGTCTATAGAAATAAAATTTTGACAAAATTGTCTATAGAAATAAAATTTTGACAAAATTTCCTATAGAAATAAAATTTTGACAAAATTTCCTATAGAAATAATTTTTTTACAAAATTTCCTATAGAAATAAAATTTTTACAAAATTTCCTATAGAAATAAAATTTTGACAAAATTTTCTATAGAAATAAAATGTTGACAAAGTTTCCTATAGAAATCAAATTTTGACAAAATTTTCTATAGAAATAAAATTTTGACAAAATTTTCTACCGAAATAAAATTTTGACAAAATTTTCTATAGAAATAAAATTTTGACAAAATTTCCTATAGAAATAAAATTTTGACAAAATTGTCTACCGAAATAAAATTTTGACAAAATTGTCTACCGAAATAAAATTTTGACAAAATTTTCTATAGAAATAAAATTTTGACAAAATTTTCTATAGAAATAACATTTTGACAAAATTTTCTATAGAAATAAAATTTTGACAAAATTTCCTATAGAAATAAAATTTTGACAAAATTTTCTATAGAAATAAAATGTTAACAAAATTTCCTATAGAAATAAAATTTTGACAAAATTTTCTTTAGAAATAAAATTTTGACAAAATATCCTATAGAAATAAAACTTTTACAAGATTTCCTATAGAAATAAAATGTTGACAAAATTTTCTATAGAAATAAAATGTTGACAAAATTTGCTCTAGAAATAAAATTTTGACAAAATTTTCTTTAGAAATAAAATTTTGACAAAATATCCTATAGAAATAAAATTTTGACAAAATTTTCTATAGAAATAAAATGTTGACAAAATTTCCTATAAAAATAAAATTTTGACAAAATTTTCTTTAGAAATAAAATTTTGACAAAATATCCTATAGCAATAAAATTTTGATAAAATTTTCTATAGAAATAAAATGTTGACAAAATTTTCTATAGAAATAAAATGTTGACAAAATTTCCTATAGAAATAAAATTTTGACAAAATTTTCTTTAGAAATAAGATTTTGACAAAATATCCTATAGAAATAAAATTTTGACGAAATTTTCTATAGAAATAAAGTGTTGACAAAATTTTTACAAAATTTTCTATAGAAATAAAATGTTGACAAAATTTCCTATAGAAATAAAATTTTAACAAAATTTCCTATAGAAATAAAATTTTGACAAAATTTTCTATAGAAATAAAATTTTGACAAAATTTTCTATAGAAATAAAATTTTGACAAAATTTTCTATAGAAATAAAATTTTGACAAAATTTTCTATAGAAATAAAATTTTGACAAAATTTTCTATAGAAATAAAATTTTGACAAAATTTTCTATAGAAATAAAATTTTGACAAAATTTTCTATAGAAATAAAATTTTGACAAAATTGTCTACCGAAATAATATTTTGACAAAATCTCCTATAGAAATAAAATTTTGACATTTTCTATAGAAATACAAATTTGACAAATTTTGTATAGAAATAAAATTTTGCCAAACTTTTCTATAGAAAAAAAATTTTGACAAGATTTCCTATAGAAATAAAATTGTGACAAAATTTCCTATAGAAATAAAATTTTAACAAAATTTTCTACTGAAATAAAATCTTGACAAAATTTTCTATAGAAATAAAATTTTGACAAAATTTTCTATAGAAATAAAATTTTGACAAAATTTTCTATAGAAATAAAATGTTGACAAAATTTTCTATCGAAATAAAATTTTGACAAAATTTTCTATCGAAATAAAATTTTGACAAAATTTTCTATAGAAATAAAATTTTGACAAAATTTTCTATAGAAATAAAATTTTGACAAAATTGTCTACCGAAATAAAATTTTGACAAAATTTTCTATAGAAATAAAATTTTGACAAAATTTTCTACCGAACTAAAATTTTGACAAAATTTTCTATAGAAATAAAATTTTGACAAAAATTTCTATAGAAATAAAATTTTGACAAAATTTTCTATAGAAGTAAAATTTTGACAAAATTTTCTATAGAAATAAAATTTTGACAAAATTTTCTATAGAAATAAAATTTTGACAAAATTTCCTATAGAAATAAAATTTTGATAAAATTTTCTATAGAAATAAAATTGTGACTAAATTTCCTACAGAAATAAAATTTTGACAAAATTTTCTATAGAAATAAAATGTTGACAAAATTTCCTATAAAAATAAAATGTTGACAAAATTTCCTATAAAAATAAAATTTTGACAAAATTTTCTTTAGAAATAAAATTTTGACAAAATATCCTATAGAAATAAAATTTTGATAAAATTTTCTATAGAAATAAAATGTTGACAAAATTTTCTATAGAAATAAAATGTTGACAAAATTTCCTATAGAAATAAAATTTTGACAAAATTTTCTTTAGAAATACGATTTTGACAAAATATCCTATAGAAATAAAATTTTGACAAAATTTTCTATAGAAATAAAGTGTTGACAAAATTTTTACAAAATTTTCTATAGAAATAAAATTTTGACAAAATTTTATATAGAAATAAAATGTTGACAAAATTGTCTATAGAAATAAAATTTTGACAAAATTTTCTATAGAAATAAAAATTTGACAAAATTTTGTATAGAAATAAAATTTTGACAAAATTTGCTATAGAAATAATATTTTTGTCAACATTCAAGATTTCATTCCAAATTGGGATGTTTGTGAAGAAACAAATTGCTCTGGTTACTTTACAAAATTTCCTATAGAAATAAAATTTTTACAAAATTTCCTATAGAAATAAAATGTTGACAAAGTTTCCTATAGAAATCAAATTTTGACAAAATTTTCTATAGAAATAAAATTTTGACAAAATTTTCTACCGAAATAAAATTTTGACAAAATTTTCTATAGAAATAAAATTTTGACAAAATTTCCTATAGAAATAAAATTTTGACAAAATTGTCTACCGAAATAAAATTTTGACAAAATTGTCTACCGAAATAAAATTTTGACAAAATTTTCTATAGAAATAAAATTTTGACAAAATTTTCTATAGAAATAAAATTTTGACAAAATTTCCTATAGAAATAAAATTTTGACAAAATTTTCTATAGAAATAAAATGTTAACAAAATTTCCTATAGAAATAAAATTTTGACAAAATTTTCTTTAGAAATAAAATTTTGACAAAATATCCTATAGAAATAAAATGTTGACAAAATTTTCTATAGAAATAAAATGTTGACAAAATTTGCTCTAGAAATAAAATTTTGACAAAATTTTCTTTAGAAATAAAATTTTGACAAAATATCCTATAGAAATAAAATTTTGACAAAATTTTCTATAGAAATAAAATGTTGACAAAATTTCCTATAAAAATAAAATTTTGACAAAATTTTCTTTAGAAATAAAATTTTGACAAAATATCCTATAGCAATAAAATTTTGATAAAATTTTCTATAGAAATAAAATGTTGACAAAATTTTCTATAGAAATAAAATGTTGACAAAATTTCCTATAGAAATAAAATTTTGACAAAATTTTCTTTAGAAATAAGATTTTGACAAAATATCCTATGGAAATAAAATTTTGACGAAATTTTCTATAGAAATAAAGTGTTGACAAAATTTTTACAAAATTTTCTATAGAATTAAAATTTTGACAAAATTTTCTATAGAAATAAAATGTTGACAAAATTTCCTATAGAAATAAAATTTTAACAAAATTTCCTATAGAAATAAAATTTTGACAAAATTTTCTATAGAAATAAAATTTTGACAAAATTTTCTATAGAAATAAAATTTTGACAAAATTTTCTATAGAAATAAAATTTTGACAAAATTTTCTATAGAAATAAAATTTTGACAAAATTTTCTATAGAAATAAAATTTTGACAAAATTTTCTATAGAAATAAAATTTTGACAAAATTTTCTATAGAAATAAAATTTTGACAAAATTTTCTATAGAAATAAAATTTTGACAAAATTGTCTACCGAAATAATATTTTGACAAAATCTCCTATAGAAATAAAATTTTGACATTTTCTATAGAAATACAAATTTGACAAATTTTGTATAGAAATAAAATTTTGCCAAACTTTTCTATAGAAAAAAAATTTTGACAAGATTTCCTATAGAAATAAAATTGTGACAAAATTTCCTATAGAAATAAAATTTTAACAAAATTTTCTACTGAAATAAAATCTTGACAAAATTTTCTATAGAAATAAAATTTTGACAAAATTTTCTATAGAAATAAAATTTTGACAAAATTTTCTATAGAAATAAAATGTTGACAAAATTTTCTATCGAAATAAAATTTTGACAAAATTTTCTATCGAAATAAAATTTTGACAAAATTTTCTATAGAAATAAAATTTTGACAAAATTTTCTATAGAAATAAAATTTTGACAAAATTGTCTACCGAAATAAAATTTTGACAAAATTTTCTATAGAAATAAAATTTTGACAAAATTTTCTACCGAACTAAAATTTTGACAAAATTTTCTATAGAAATAAAATTTTGACAAGAATTTCTATAGAAATAAAATTTTGACAAAATTTTCTATAGAAGTAAAATTTTGACAAAATTTTCTATAGAAATAAAATTTTGACAAAATTTTCTATAGAAATAAAATTTTGACAAAATTTCCTATAGAAATAAAATTTTGATAAAATTTTCTATAGAAATAAAATTGTGACTAAATTTCCTACAGAAATAAAATTTTGACAAAATTTTCTATAGAAATAAAATGTTGACAAAATTTCCTATAAAAATAAAATGTTGACAAAATTTCCTATAAAAATAAAATTTTGACAAAATTTTCTTTAGAAATAAAATTTTGACAAAATATCCTATAGAAATAAAATTTTGATAAAATTTTCTATAGAAATAAAATGTTGACAAAATTTTCTATAGAAATAAAATGTTGACAAAATTTCCTATAGAAATAAAATTTTGACAAAATTTTCTTTAGAAATACGATTTTGACAAAATATCCTATAGAAATAAAATTTTGACAAAATTTTTTATAGAAATAAAGTGTTGACAAAATTTTTACAAAATTTTCTATAGAAATAAAATTTTGACAAAATTTTATATAGAAATAAAATGTTGACAAAATTGTCTATAGAAATAAAATTTTGACAAAATTTGCTATAGAAATAATATTTTTGTCAAAATTCAAGATTTCATTCCAAATTGGGATGTTTGTGAAGAAACAAATTGATCTGGTTACTTGCTAAAGAGGTTGGCTGAAGATATGCAACTTCGTTTGGAATTCAAGCGCGGTCGATGGTAGTGGTGCGGACCGTGAGGTCAAAATGAATAATTACTGAGAAAAATATCCTAAAGACAGTATTGAAGCCCTATGCCAATATTGCCAGCAAGCGAAAATATGATGTGTGTCATGTGGCCTTAATTAGAGATAGGACACACGTCAGGTACGTTGCTTTCATCCATTGCTAGGTGGTTTGCATGATTACTTCGATGACAACCCTGTGGCAACATATGATTGTGTCTACACACGGCCTTTGATCGAAGCCATAATTTGATTTTGAATTGTTAAATTTTTCCTATCCCAATTCGACGTCGCATGAGTGTAAGAGAATTCCTGCGAGCGGGTATTATTGTTTCCTATACAATAAGTGGACCTCTATGAGAGTACAATACGCAAGCAACTACAATGCTATGGGAACGTGAAAAAAAAAATCATTCTATACCGGAGCACTGGCATTGCATACTAAAATTGCGTTGGCGACAAATAAACAGGCATGTGCACCTCATGCTAGAAAGAAAGAACAACATGGATTCTATTGTTGGTACATTTTTTGTTTTGTCAACATCACATATCCTTCAATGTTTTCCTTTCTGAAATTCTGTTTTTTTATGATACCCCAGGCTTTGTCACAGATTGGTGCAACATTCTAAAAATCAAAATTGAAATTACCTCTATTGTCGATGGAAAAGATTGTTGCTCTTCGATGTTTGGTTGTCCAAGTATCCTTTTAACGAGTTGCAATGCTTTTTACCTCAATTAACCACTCGTATAAAAACACACACACACATAAGCAAAAGCTCTTTTAATGCTTATTAAGTTTTTTTTTTATTTCGAGAGATCTTTTCGTTGTGAAAACAACTTTTGTCCACGAAAAAAATATGGTGGCTATAAGCTTTTAATATTGAAACCATTATATGATATACAAGACTTACAGTAAAAACAAGTAAAATGTTTTATGGGAAAATGCAAAAATTAAACTCAATTGTACTCCATTTTTTTTAGATTTGCACAATGCGTTCCGAGCAAAAAAATTTCGAAGTTCTGCTTAAGGCACGACTTTAAAATCACTTCCAAAAATGTCCTCTCAATGATATTAATTCAGTTTGTATACCCACCATCATAGAATGGTGATAGGGGTATAATTAGTTTGTCATTCCGTTTGTAATAATTGTATAATAAAATTTCTGAAATTAGGGTACAATAACATTGATCTGCCAAAAAAATGTGCCTATTAGAAATAATGATTTTAGACCCCATAAAATATATACTAATCGACTCAGAATCACTTCCTGAGTCGAGCTAGCGCTTGGTGTCCGTCCGTCTGTCCATGTATTTGTTGTTCACAGGGTTCCTGTCGCAAGTATTAACCGATTTTGATGAAATTTGGTACAGGGTGTTTTATGGGCACAAGGACGAATGCCTTTGAATTTGGAAGAAATCGGATAAAATTTACATATAAATTCCATATATATGTATCGCCCGATTTCGACAAATGGGGTCACGTTGCGTTTTTTTACAAACGGATCATCACCAAATTTGGCACAATGTATTCTTCTTCATCACCCGTCAAGTCTGCAAATTTTCATCCAAATCGGTTCATATTTGGAATTTCAGGAACGATAAAAAATACTACAGAGCCGCTTTCGTGTAACATTTCATGTCTTTGTTTGTTTTTGAACAATAACAAAAATGAAAATAAAACAAATAATTACGAACCGATATGGACTTTTGCGCAGTATTTAGAGAGACAGAATTAAAATAATGGGCCGCTTTATATGGGGCTATATACAATTATGAACAGATATGGACCAACTTTTGTGTGATTGGGGATCGGTTTATCTCAGGACTATATATATTTAACTATAGACCAATATGGACCTAGTTTGACATGGTTGTTAGCGGACATATACTAGCACAATGTACCAAATTTCAACTGAATCGGGTGAAATTTGCTCCTCCGAGAGGATTGTTTTATATGGGGGCTATATATGATTATGGACCAATTTTGGCATAGTTGTTAAAGACCACATACTAACCCCACGTACCAAACTTCAACCGGATCGGATGAATTTTGCTTCTCTTAGAGGCTCCGCAAGCCAAATCTGTGGTCCAATGGCCCATTTGCAATATCACTCGACCTACATCAATAACAACTACATGTGCCAAGTTTCAAGTCGATAGCTTGTTTTGTTCGGAAGTTAGCGTGATTTCAACAGATGAGCGTGCCTAGATCGACTCAGGATTTCACCACGACCCAGAAAATATATACTTTATGGAGTCTAAGAGCAATATTTTGATGTGTTACAAACGGGATGACAAAGTTAATATACCCCCCATCCTATGGTAGAGGGTATAAAAATGGGTATCTTTACATGTAAGAAAATTTTCTTGAACTTTGCTCAACTTGACTTTAATAGTTACGAGAACATTTTCATAATTAATGAAATCGTTTTTATACCCTCCACCATAGGATGGGGGTATATTAACTTTGTCATTCCCCATAAAGTATATATATTCTGGGTCGTAGTGGAATTCTTAGTCGATTTAAGCATGTCCGTCCGTCCGTCTGTTGAAATCACGCTAACTTCCGAACGAATCAAGCTATCGACTTGAAACTTGGCACAAGTAGTTGTTATTGATGTAGGTCGGACGGCAATGCAAATGGGCCATATCGGTTCACTTTTACGTATAGCCCCCATATAAACGGACCCCCAAATTTGGATTGCGATTGCTCTAAGAGAAGCAAATTTCATTCGATCCGGCTGAAATTTGGTACATAGTGTTAGTATATGGTCTCTAACAACCATGCAAAAATTAGTCCATATCGGTCCACTTTTACATATAGCCCCCATATAAACGGACCCCCAAATTTGGCTTGCGATTGCTCTAAGAAAAGCTAATTTCATCCGATCCGGCTGAAATTTGGTACATGGTGTTAGTATAGGGTACATGGTGTTAGTATATATATACAATCATGCAAAAATTGGTGCATATCGGTCCATAATTATATATATCCCCCTTATAAACGGACCCCCAAATTTGGCTTGCGATTGCTCTAAGAGAAGCAAATTTCATTCGATCCGGCTGAAATTTGGTACATAGTGTTGGTATATGGTCTCTAACAACCATGCAAAAATTGGTCCATATCGGTCCACTTTTACATATAGCCCCCATATAAACGGACCCCCAAATTTGGCTTGCGATTGCTCTAAGAAACGCAAATTTCATCCGATCCGGCTGAAATTTGGTACACGGTGTTAATATATGGTCTCTAACAATCATGCAAAAATTGGTGCATATCGGTCCATAATTATATATATCCCCCTTATAAACGGACCCCCAAATTTGGCTTGCGATTGCTCTAAGAGAAGTAAATTTCATCCGATCCCGCTGAAATTTGGTACATGGTGTTAGTATATGGTCTCAAACAACCGTGCAAAAATTGGTCCACATCGGTCCATAATTACATATAGCCCCCATATAAACCCATCCCCCGATTTGGTTTTCGGAGCCTCTAAGGGAACCAAATTTCATCCGATCCGGCTGAAATTGGGTACGTGGTGTTAGTATATGGTCTCTAACAACCATGCAAAAATTATTCCACATCGGCCCATAATTATATATAGCCCCTATATAAACCGATCCCCAGATTTGGCTTACGGAGCCTCTAAGAGAACCGAATTTCATCCAATCCGGGACATGGTGTTGGTATAGGTTCTCTAATGACCATGCAAAAATTGGTCCACATCGGCCCATAATTATATATAGCCCCCATATAAACCGATCCCCAGATTTGACCTCCGGAACCTCTTAGAGGAGCAAAAGTCATCCGATCCGACTGAAATTTGGTACGTGGTGTTGGTATATGGTCTCTAACAATCATGCAAAAATTGGTTCATATCGGTCCATAATTATATATAGCCCCCACATAAACCGATCCCCAGATTTGACTTCCGGAGCCTCTTAGAGGAGCAAAATTCATCCGATCCGGTTGAAATTGGGTACGTGGTGTTAGTATATGGTCTCTAACAACCATGCACGAATTGGTCCATATCGGTCCATAATTATATATAGCCCCCATATAAATTGATCCCCAGATTTGTCCTCCGGAGCCTGGGTTGCCTTTTTTTATAACTTCAAATTTTTAAGGCTTACAAATTCATGTAAAATTCAAAATTAGTATAAGAAGATATGAGTATATACACGCAAAAAAATAATTCTTTCCTCCCAAACGAAATTTTAGACAAACAAAGTTCGTTTCTCATTTGCTTTTCGCTGTAAGGAAGTGTATTTGGAAGAAAAGTATATACTTTTTGTGATAAACATTTATTCTTTTCCAGGATGTAAAAACAATTTCTTAAAGACAAACTCAAAAAACATTGTTTTCTTGCTAATTGCACTCACATCTTTCTCACATCCACGAGTTTTTTTTGTTCTTAACACCCTTTCCTGTAATACTAACAATGTAGAAGAAATTATACGATTTTATAAATTTTATAAATTTTTTTACCTATCACCTGG
Source organism: Haematobia irritans (assembly GCF_050003625.1). Lineage (NCBI taxonomy): Eukaryota > Metazoa > Arthropoda > Insecta > Diptera > Muscidae > Haematobia > Haematobia irritans. Next base: position 144,222,119 of record NC_134400.1, read on the forward strand.
ACGGAGAATCGAACCGCGGACCATGCACTTTGTAAGCCAACACACTAACCACTGAGCTATGTACCTGTTATGGTCATCAATAGATAAATATCCATATACGTTATATTTATATAGCATAGCTTGCGGCGCCCACGAACCGAATAAACAAAGTTTATTTAACAGAAACAAACATTTAGTTTGGCACCGTGGTGCAGTCGTTGCTACGTCCGACTTGCATGCCAAGGGTCGTGGGTTCGATCCCTGCTTCGACCAAAGTTTTTTTTTTTGTTTTTTTTTTACATATATTCCAGATATGTTCGAAAGATTCCGAAAAAATGTTCAACATTACATTGTAGTATATTAAATTGTGAACTGTAAAATGTGTCTTATTAAACACCTAAAGTCAGAAAAGAACAGTGTTTGATATAAACGAAATGGACTGTGTTGTTGTTTCAAAAATAACTTTTTTTTATTGAAAAAAATAAAAATTTTGTAACAAACGAATTTTTTTGGTGATAAAAGTTTAAAATTTTCGAAGCAATTCAAAAAACTCCAACAAAAGAAAAACGTTTTCCAAACGTTGTTTTTTCTTTGCGTGTATGATTATACCATAAGTATTATTTAAGTAGCTGATGCAGAGAAACGTAAAGTGTTGCATATGTATATTTAACATAAAATATAGAGTTAGACCTATTGCTCTTTATATTTGTAATAAGAAAATGAAATGAAATAAAAGGTTATTTCAAAATCAAAAATCAAAAAAAAAAGTCCTCCGGAGCCTCTTGGAGGAGCTAAATTCATCCGATCCGATTGAAATTTGGAACATGGTGTTAGAATGTGGTCTCTAACAAACACGCAAGAATTGGTCCATATCGGTCAATAATTATATATAGCTCCCATATAAACCGTTCCCCAGATTTGATCTCCGGAGGCTCTTGGAGGAGCAAAATTCATCCGATCCGGTTGAAATTTGCAATGTGGTGTTAGTATAAGGCCGCTAATAACCATGCCAAAATTGGTCCATATCGGTCTATAGTTATATATAGCCGATTCCCAATCACACAAAAATTGGTCCATATCGGTTCATAATCATGGTTGCCACTCGAGCCAAAAATAATCTACCAAAACTTTATTTTTATAGAAAACATTGTCAAAATATTATTTCTATAGAAAATTTTGTCAAAATTTTATTTTTATAGAAAATTTTGTCAAGATTTTATTACTATAGAAAATTTTGTCAAAATTTTATTTCTATAGAATTTTTTTTTTTCCAAATTTTACTTCTATAGAAAATGTTGTCAAAATTTTATTTTGTCAAAATTTTATTTCTATAGAAACTTTAAACTTAATTATATACGTACTTAATCGGCCTTTTTAGTTTAATATATACCACGTATGGACTATATGGTATATATTACGGTGTTAGGAAGTTTTAAGATACCTTGCCATCGGCAAGTGTTACCGCAACCCAAGTAATTCGATTGTGGGTGACAGTCTTCAGTAGAAGTTTCTACGCAATCCATGGTGGAGGGTACATAAGCTTCGGCCTGGCCGAACTTACGGCCGTATATACTTGTTTGATTTAATATATACCACGTATGGACTTACATACAATTTAGAAGCCGGTGTTAGGAGGTTTTAAGATACCTTGCCTTCGGCAAGCGTTACCGCAACTTAAGTAATTCGATTGTGGATGGCAGTGTTTAGAAGAAGTTTCTACGCAATCCATGGTGGAGGGTATATAAGCTTCGGCCTGGCCTTACGGCCGTATATACTTGTTAAATTTGATGTCTTTTTGTATCTTGACTACAAAGCAAACAAGCGATCCAAAATAGGAGATGTTTTTCAATATTTTATTTCAAAGAGGTTTTTACTTGAAACATACACACAAAAATTTTTTTCTAATTCAATCACGAAATTAATTGATCCAATTAATTTTTAATTGAAATGTCTTCAATCACAGAATTGATAGTATCAATTAAAAAATTAATTGATGGTCAATTAAAAAGTTAATTGATCCAATTAAAAAATTAATTGATACTATTATTTTTGTGATTGATTTTTGTTTCAATTAAAAATTTTTTTCAATCATTTAAATTTTTAATTGAATATTTTTTAAAACTCAATTAAAATTTTAATTGGAAAAATGTTCGTGAATTTTTTTTTGTGTGTAGCAAGGCTTCTACTTGAAGTCGAGTCAGAATATGGAAATTTAAGTTGTCGTTAAAATATTTTGAAAGGACTTTGGTAGCACATGATGAAAAACGCAGAAAACACTAATAAATTAAAATTGATTTCCTAAAATGCTTTTTCTAAGTGTGTTTGATTATTGATGTACATAGGTCGGATGGTATAGCAAATGGGCCATACCGGCCCACTTTTAGGTACCGATACCAAATTTGAAATTCGAAGCACTTAGAAATGTCACCAGCATTACTGAGATGAGATAACCCACTGCTGAGATAACCCTACTCTTAAATTTACTGAGGGGACATTCAGAGCGTTAGTGAATATTCCCCGTTACACTCAACTCAAATCCATATTTAGTGAAATAATCATCGTTGTAGACGAACTTATGGTAATTTTCAATCTGCAGAGGCTTTAAAATTTCGTTATATATATTTTGCTTAAAATGCGAAAAATTCGTAATACATACACTATAAAGGATAATTGAATACTTCGGGTTTTAGATTTTTATGTTATATTTTACTTTTTTGTTTTGTCTCTGCATTACGATGGTAAAAGTGGAACGTTTTAAATAAAAATTTGATATTCTTGCTTGAAATGTCAAGAATTTCATTTAACAAGGAATAGCGAGGGTCTTCTATGAAACGGAAAAATATAATGACATACATATACACATATAAGCATGTATGTATAGTATGTAATTTGTATTTGGTTTGAATATGTTATTTTTTTATTTTTCGTTTTTACAATATACTTCGTTATGTGTTGGCACTTCGATGTAGTATTTTCGCAATTCTGCGTACATTGTTTACAGCTAACAGTGAGCTGAAATCATTAGATGTTGCAATTCCTTTCAAAATTGTTTATATAGAACTAAACTTTTGACAAATTTTTCTATAGAACTAAAATGTTGACACAATTTTTATATAAATAAAATTTTGAAAAAAAATTCTATAGAACTAACATTTTGACAAAATTTTCTATAAAAATAAAATTTTTACAAAATTTCCCACAAAAAATAAATATTTGACAACATTTTCTATAGAAATACAATTTTGACAAAATTTTCTATAGAAATAAAATTTTGACAAAATTTTCTATAGAACTAAAATTTTGACAATAATTTCTAGAGAAATACAATTTTGACAAAATTGTCTATAGAAACAAAATTTTGAAAAAATTTTCCATAGAAATAAAATTTTGACAAAATTTTCTATAGAAATAGAATTTTGACAAAATTTTCTATGGAAATAACATTTTTCAAAAAAAAATAGAAATAAAATTTTGCAAAAAATTTCTATAGAAATAAAATTTTTACAAAATTTTCCACAAAAAATTAAATTTTGACAAAACTTTCTATAGAAATAAAATTTTGACAAATTCTTTTTATGGAAGTAAAATTTTGATAAAGACTTCTATAGAAATAAAATTTTGACAAAATTTTCGATAGAAATAAAATTTTGACAAAATTTTCGATAGAAATAAAATTTTGACAAAATTTTTATAGAAATAATATTTTGACAAAATTTTTTATAGAAGTAAAATTTTGATAAAGGCTTCTATAGAAATAAAATTTTGCCAAAATTTTCTAGAGAAATAAAATTTTGACAAAGTTTTCTATAGAAATAAAATTTTGACAAAATTTTCTAGAGATATCAAATTTTGACAAATTTTTCTATAGAAATAAAATTTTGACAAAATTTTCTATAGAAATAAAATTTTGACTACATTTTCTATAGATAAAAAAGTTTGACAACATTTTCCAAAGAAATAAAATTTTGCCAAAACTTTCTATAGAAATAAAATTTTGAACAAATTTGCTATAGGAAAAATATTTTGACTAAATTTTCTTTAGAAATAATATTTTGTCTAAATATTCTATAGAAATAAAATTTTGACAAATTATTCTGTAGAAATAAAATTTTGACAAAATTTTCTATAGAAGTAAAATTTTGACAAAAATTCTATAGAAATAAAATTTTGAAAAAATTTTCTATAGGAAAAATATTTTGACTAAATTTTCTTTAGAAATAATATTTTGACAAAATTTTCCAAAGAAATAAAATTTTGAAAAAATTTGCTATAAGAAAAATATTTTGACTAAATTTTCTTTAGAAATAATATTTTGACTAAATATTCTATAGAAATAAAATTTTGACAAAATTTTCTATAGATATAAAATTTTGACAAAATTTTCTGTAGAAATCAAATTTTGACAAACTTTTCTATAGAAATAAAATTTTGACAAAATTTTCTATAGAAATAAAATTTTGACAAAATTTTCTATAGATAAAAAATTTGACAAAAATTTCCAAAGAAATAAAATTTTGACAAAATTTTCTATAGAAATAAAATATTGACAAAATTTTCTATAGAAAAAACATTTTGAAAAAAAAACAAGTAAGTAAAGTAGAAAGTCGGGCGGGGCCGACTATATCATATATATCAAACCACCATTACAGAATTAGTAATCATAGGCATTTGTGGGGTAACATATAGGTCTGGGAGATAAACCGTAGTTGCATATTTAAGAAAATTAAGGGGTACATGTCTATGGCTGCTTTGTGTCAATCTGACTATAGCTCATAGTCAATGTTGCCAGGGAAAATGTTCGGTTTACCCTACAAGGACAAAAAAAGTTCCCTACTTTCCTATACATTCCCAACCAATTTTCCCTACTATATTTTTCGTTAAATTTAAAAAATTTTACAAAACAAAAATGGTTCTAAGTACTTTATTATCTTAAAACATGAATATGTAACGTATATAACTTAGAATATAAATTTGTATTACCACCACGGTTGCCACAGTTGGTAGAATTCTACCCAAATTAGTAATCTTTTTTGTTAAATCTCCATAAAACCAAAATTTTGGAAAAAGTTTCTATAAACAAATTTTTGTGAGAAATTTTTCTATAGAAATAAAATTTCGACAATAAATTCTACAGAAATAAAATTTTGAGAAAAAATTCCACAGAAATAAAATTTTGAGAAAATTTTTTATAGAAATACAATTTTGACAAAATGTTCTATAGAAATAAAATGTTGACACAATATTCTACAGGAATAAAGTTTACCATACATTGTTAAAGATCAAGCCTTCCCGGCTTCTACTTTCCTCCTCTAGAGCCACCAAAATGTAAAAATTATTACAAATTGTGTAGAGTGAAAATGTCCCACATTGTGGCCCTACGTCCCTACAAAACGCTAAATATTAGAAAAACCCTACATATAGGGAATTTCCCCTACTTCTAGCAACACTGGCTGTGTTGATATTGCGCCTACGGAGTTAGTATGCCACTAATATTGAGCCCATTATTAAAAAAGAGAAAATCGTTAAATTAGTGTGGGTAATAAATACAAATTTGTAAAAATCGAGCAATATTCTTTTGTAAGAGCTACAAGTACGATCGGCTAGTACATCAAAATGTGAAATTTGATGCATATATATGGAAGCTATATCTAAATCTGAACCAAGTTGCATAATATTTTGCGGGTTTTATTAATACCACAAAATGTTACCTTGTGCAAGATTTGAGTAAGATCAGTTAAGAGATGAGTCCTGTATGGTCAAACATAAGGTTATTAGGGGCGAATTATTCAAAATCGGGTGATACATATATGTGAGCTATATCTACATATGAACCGATATCGATGAAATTTTGCACATATAGTTAGTACTATAGAGGACTGGATCTAGCCAACTTTTAGTAAGAACGGTTAATAAATAAGGGTTCTATGGCCAAATTTGGGAAAATCGGGCTATACATATATATGGGAGCTATATCTAAATCTGAACCGATTTCGATGATTTTTTGCACATATAGTTAGTGCTATAGAAGACTACATTTAGCCAAATTTGAGTAAGATCGGTTGATAAATAAGGGTTTTATGGCCAAATTTAGAAAAATCGGGCGATACATATATATGAGAGCTATATCTAAATCTGAACCGATTTGGATGAAATTTTGCAGACTTGAAGGGCGATGGAAAAGATTACCTTTTGCCAAATTTGGTGACGATCCGTTTGAAAAAAAGCGCAACGTGACCCCATTTGTCGAAATCGGGCGATACATATATATGGGAGCTATATCTAAATTTGATCCGATTTCTTCTAAATTCAATAGCGTTCGTCCTTGTGCCCAAAAAACTCCCTGTACCAAATTTCATCAAAATCGGTTAGTAATTGCGACCGGAATCCTGTGAACAACAAATACATGGACAGACGGACGGACGGACGGACACCAAGCGCTAGATCGACTCAGGAGGTGATTCTGAGTCGATCGGTATATATTTTATGGGGTCTAAAATCAATATTTCTAGTAGGCACATTTTTTGGCCGATCAAACTTATTATACCCTGACCACTATGTGGTTTAGGGTATAATAAATAGCAATACAATTTTGCAAGAAATTTCTATAGAAATAAAATTTTGACAAAATTTTCTATAGAAATAAAATGTTGACAAAATTTTCTATAGAAATAAAATTTTGACAAAATTTTCTTTAGAAATAAAATTTTGACAAAATTTTCTATAGATAAAAAAATTTTGACAAAATTTTCTATATATAAAAAAATTGACAAAATTTTCCAAGGAAATAAAATTTTGAAAAAATTTGCTATAGGAAAAATATTTTAAGTAAATTTTCTTTAGAAATAATATTTTGACAAAATTTTCTATAGAAATAAAATTTTGACAAAATTTTCTATAAAAATAGAATTTTGACAAAGTTTTCTATGGAAATATCATTTTGAAAAAAAAAAAAAAAAATAATAAATTAAAATAAAATTTTGCAAAAAATTTCTATAGAAATAAAATTTTTACAAAATTTTCTGTAGAAATAAAATTTTGAAAAAATTTTCTATAGAAATAAAATTTTGAAAAAAATTTCTATAGAAATAACATTTTGGCAAATTTTTTTTATGGAAGAAAAATGTTGATAAAGTCTTCTATAGAAATAAAATTTTGACAAAATTTTCTATGGAAATAACATTTTGAAAAAAAAAATAAATAAATAAATAAATAGAAATAAAATTTTGCTAAAAATTTCTATAGAAATAAAATTTTTAGAAAATTTTCCACAAAAAATTAAATTTTGACAAAATTTTCTATAAAAATAAAATTTTTACAAAATTTTCTATAGAATTAACATTTTGGCAATTTTTTTTTTACGCAAGTAAAATTTTGATAAAGGCTTCTATAGAAATAACATTTTTACAAAATTTTCTATGGAAATAAAATTTTGACAAAATTTTCTATGGAAATAAAATTTTGACAAAATTTTCTATGGAAATAAAATTTTGACAAAATTTTCTAGAGAAATAATCATTTTGGCAAATTTTTTTATATAAGTAAAATTTTGATAAAGGCTTCTAAGAAATAAAATTTTGACAAAATTTTTTATAAAAATAAAATTTTGACAAAATTTTCTATAGATAAAAAAATTTTGACTACATTTTCTATAGATGAAAAAATTTGACAAAATTTTCCAAAGAAATAAAATTTTGACAAAATTTTCTATAGAAATAAAATTTTGAAAAAATTTGCTATAGGAAAAATATTTTGACTAAATTTTCTTTAGAAATAATATTTTGACAAAATTTTCTATAGAAATAAAATTTTGACAAAATTTTCTTTAAAAATAGAATTTTGACAAAATTTTCTATGGAAATAATATTTTGAAAAAAATTTCTATAGAAATAACATTTTGGCATTTTTTTTTTATGGAAGACAAATTTTGATAAAATCTTCTATAGAAATAAAATGTTGAAAAAATTTTCTATGGAAATAATATTTTTTGAAAAAAAAAAATAAGTAGAAATAAAATTTTGCAAAAAATTTCTATAGAAATAAAATTTTTACAAAATTTTCCACAAAAAATTAAATTTTGACAAAATTTTCTATAAAAATAAATTTTTTACAAAATTTTCTATAGAAATAACATTTTGGCAATTTGTTTTACAGAAGTAAAATTTTTATAAAGGCTTCTATAGAAATAAAATTTTGACAAAATTTTCTATGGAAGTAAAATTTTGACAAAATTTTTTAGAGAAATAAAATTTTGACAAAATTTTCTATAGAAATAACATTTAGACAAAATTTTCTATAGAAATAAAATTTTGACAAATTTTTCTATTGAAATAAAATTTTGACAAAATTTTCTATAGAAATAAAATTTTGACAAAATTTTCTATAGAAATAAAATTGTATTTGTTGTTTTTATTTCAGCTTAAAACCATTGCGGTAACTACACTACAAGAGTAAGTTAACCAACAGAGGAAACAAATGTTATTTCTATAGAAAATTTTGTCAAAATTATATTGATTTTGTTTTTTTTTTTTTTATTGGTGGTTTATTCTTCGACCATATTTGTTGTATTGATTTCAGCATAAAACTATTCGTTGACTAAACTACAAGAGTAGCTTAACCAATAAAGGAAAATTATGTGTGTCGCATTTATTTGGGATTTTTGATTTGGTATAATTTTTCTTCCAATTTTTATAAATTATTTTTGGTACGAGTGGCAATCGTTATTATACCACCATCCTATACCGATGGGTATACAATTTGTTTTAATTTTATTTTATTTGCTTTTAAAGAAGTCTCGAAACCGATATAATCTTGCCACTGTGCATTGTAGCTTTGTGTGGATTTTTGATTCTTATTCGCTGGAGATACGAGTATGTTTGAAATTTGTTTTGCAAAATGTTCGACAACTCTGACACATGTGACACAAAGACCAACACATACATAACAATTGCTTTCTACCCATTGTTACTTATGCAAAAAGGATTTTTTCAATACTTCTTGTGCTTCATCTCTTGTTGTTTTTTTTCTCAGATATTTGCCAGGCTTCGCCGAATTATTGTTGTCACAGGATAAGGGTTGTAGGGCTGAAGAACTGCGACAACACTCACGCATAACGAAAAATATTGGTGGTTCGTTGTTGTTGTTACCCCATAACAGCGTATGTGTGCATACTTTAATATGAATGTATTGGAATATGCAAAATTTTGTAATATATGTGTATGTGTGAGGAATTTCTAGTGAAAATATTGGATGTATGTGGAATTTAAGGTTGTCGACAACCCGCTGATTCAATCCCTTGTTGTTGGTAGTGTAATGCATGTTTTCGCTCCTTTTCAATCAATCTGGTAGGAGGTGTGATTGGAACAAATAAGTACACACACATATTAGCACACATCTTAGTCGAAGGTATTGGTTTATTGTATTTTGATGTAAACTACATATACGCACACAAATCTTAATAAGAGGTATTTCTATTTATGTGATTGATTGGTTCTTCCCAATGAAATAACGAGTGAACCTTTATGGACCAAGTTTTGCATGGTCGGATGAAATGTTTCCTTTCAAGAAGTTCCAAAGTTAAAATCTGGTTAGCTTGAAGTAAATACTTCAAAATTATGGACTGCTATTGGCCAATTTTGTGTGCTTGTTAGAAGACACACGTAAAGAAAACATAGGTTGGGAAAACGTGTACTTTTCGAGTTTTGTGAATTTCTTCAAAATTTTTATTTTTAATTTTTTTTTATCACCAAAAAAGTTTTGTTTCAAACTTTTTATTTTTGCAAAAATAGAAATAATTTTTGTTCCAAAATAACAGTATATTATGTTTATATTAAGCATTGTTCTTTTCTATCTTTAAGTAATTAATAAGACACATTTTGAAGTTTCATAGTAAAAGTTTAATATAGATGTACCCCAGCAAAAAAAAAAATGGAAATTGTTCTTAAGGCATAACTTTAAAAGCTCTTCCAAAAATTTTATCCCAAAGATGTTCTCTAACTACATACATACACTGAAAAAACAGTGAACCCACCAGGAAAAAAAATTTCGGTTAATTTTAGAAAATTTTGAATATTTTTAGAAAATTTTAACTAAACAGTTTAACAAACGCTGGCATCACGCCGATGTCATAAAAATAAGTAAATACTTTTCGACAAATTCAAGAAAATTTATTAGACATAATTAAGTTTTTTCACTTGTTAAAGAAAATTATGTAGTTTGAAGGAAAAAATTGGAGTTCAAAATTGCAAGAATGTCTTTAGTGACATACGAAGTTCATGATGAACGCATTCGTAATAAAATTTACAAATTTAAAGAAATATTGAACTATTTTGTGGAAGACACGAATTTAGTTAATCGTTATCCTTCATTTGTGTATATTTTTTTCCTCGGTTTTAGTTAATTTAACTAACGTACACAAAAAATTATTAGCGTAGAGGAAACTTTCTTCAAGCATAATAATTCCATGAACTAAACGAAAGTTAAATTGGCTTTAGTGAAATAGAGAGCTCACTTTTTTTGAGTGTAGGAACTTAATTTTATTCAATTTTTAATAATTCACTTTTTTCATATTTTAAATAAGTAATTTTAACTCTTTTTGTTTCAAATAGGTTAAAAACTGAATAAGAATTAATAATATGCTAAAATAATTTCAATTTTATTGAAAAAAATGCTAAGTCTATACTACAAAATTGTGAATATTTAATTAAGAAGTATATACGGCCGTAAGTTCGGCCAGGACGAATCTTATGTACCCTCCACAATGGATTGCGTAGAAACTTCTACTAAAGATGGTACTCCACAATTAAATTACTTGGGTTGTGGCCGATGGATGGCAAGGCATCTTAAAACTTCTTAATATCATCTTCTCAATTGTAAGTTAGTCCATGCGGGATATATAGTATACAAAAGAAAGGTGGGCTAAATACGTATATAATCAGTTCTTGACCGGTATATATAGGGAAGAAATAATTTCGAACCGATATGAACTTTTGTGCGGTAATTATAGAGCCAGAATTGAAATATGCACCCTCACAAAAAATCGCTTCTGTAACATATACTCCCACACATATTTTGCTTCAAGCATATACATTTTTGGGTATTGCCCAAACATTTATATGTTTGATCTCTACCAATATATAATATGTTTGAAAGCATATTGGTCTAAACAATATATGTTTGGGTAGTCTAAGTTCCAAACATTTTGTATTTTTGCATCCAAATTCAATAATGTTGTCTTCCAAAAAACAATATGTTATTATGTGACCATATAATATGTTTGGAAGCATTTTGCACCCAAAAATATTATATACTTAAAAAAAATTCTCCCAAACAATATTGTGCTCAAAATTTTATTTATTTATTTATATATTTACAATCATAATGAATTATGAAAATAAACAGGTTATATAGAAGCTAACAACATAGGTTTTCGACCTGAATGCTCAAAATTTTGTTTCTGCCCAATTGTATATTCCCCGACATCTTTCTCACTTCCACGAGATTTTTTAGTTCTTAGCACCTTTTTCTGTAATACAAACATTGTAGAAGAAATTATTGAATTTTATGATTTTTGTTTTTATTTTAATTTTACCTTTTGCCGGACGGGGATTCGAACAGCGGACCACACAGTTTGTAAGGATCAAAGAAGTAGCTGATCAATTGCCCAAGGAAAAATAAAATGTTAATTTTGTAATAACCAGCAACAACCACCAACTTAATTCAATATCGCTCCAAGCTACTAAACACATATATGTTTATAGGCTATTTCTAAAATAATATATGTTTGCATCCAAGCATATTATATTTACAAACATTTTATGTCCCAAACATAATATGTTCTAACATATTAACATATATGTCCCACACATGTTATGCTAGTTTATGAACATTATATGCTTGCACTCTAAAATATTGTGTTTAAAACTTTTTGTTCCAAACATATAATGTTTATAGCCAAACATATGAAAAACAGTCTTTTTCATCCGTGTGGGGGTCGCTTTATATGGGGGCCATATAAAATTATTGACACGAGTCTACCAGAAATGGCAGATTTTTTACTGTTTGGTAGATTGGTATAATTCTCAATGTTTTGGAAGATCTTGCAAAATATTCCTCTCCAACTATGAAATGCTTCATAAATTTTCAAATAACATTTTGAAATAGAAGAAGAAATAACAAATAAAAATTTTGGCAAAATTTTCTATAGAAATAAATTTTTGACAAAATTTCCTAAAGACATAAAATGATGACAAATTTTCTATAGAAACAAAATTTTCTATGGCAATAAAATGATGGTAGTTTATTTTTGGCTCGAGTGGCAATTGTGATTATTGTGTGATTGGGGATCGGTTTATATGGGGGCTATATATAATATAGATCGATACGGACCAATTTTGGCATGGTTGTTAGAGACCATGTACTAACACCACGTACTAAGTTTCAACCGGATCGGATGAATTTTGCTCCTCCAAGAGGCTCCGGACGTCAAATCTGGGGATCGGTTTATATAAGGGTTATATATAATTATGAATCGATATGGACCAATTCTGGCATGGTTGTTAGAGACCATATACCAACGTCACGTACCAAATTTCAGCCGGATCGGATGAAATTTGCTTTTCTAAGCTCCGGAGGTCAAATCCGGGGATCGGTTTATATAATAGCGATATATATAATTATGGACCTATATGGACCAAATTTCAGCCGTATCGGATGAAATTTGCTTCTCTTAGAGACTCCGCAAGCCAAATCTGGGGGTCAGTTTATATCGAGGCTATAGGTAAAAGTGATCCGATATGGCCCATTTGCAATACCATCCGACCTACATCAATAACAAGTACTTGTGCCAAGTTTCAAGTCGATAGCTTGTTTCGTTCGGAATATAGCGCGATTTCAACAGACGGACGGACGCTGCTCTTCGTGCTTGGACGGCATTTTGACAACTGAAGAGTGAATTCCAAAATCAAAATAGGAGCAACATTCTACACACACACACACACCTTCAAAATGAGGGGTGTTCAGCTTTTTTAAATGCAAAATTGAAAGAAATACGTCAAGTTTATATTGACCAAATTTTGACCGTATCACCCTTTATATAAAGGTTTATGTTCCCATACACATATATATTTAAATCTGAGCAGATCTGGATAAAAATTTTCAGAATTCTACAACATTTATAGACTTTAAATTTAAGTCGGCTAATGCCCAGGGTTGGAACACAATGTTAGCAAAAAACATGTAAGGAAAGTCTAAAGTCGGGCGGGGCCGACTATATTATACGCTGCGCAACTTTGAACATCTAAATTTTCGATACCATATCACATCCGTCAAATGTGTTGGGTGCTATATATAAAGGTTTGTCCCAAATACACACATTTAAATATCACTCGATTTGGACAGAATTTGATAGACTTTTAAAAAGCTATAGACTAAAAATTTAAGTCGGCTAATGCACTAGGGTGAAACACAATTTTAGTAAAAAAAATAGGGAAACATTTAAATCTGAAGCAATTTTAAGGAAACTTCGCAAAAGTTTATTTATGATTTATCGCTCGATATATATGTATTAGAAGTTTAGGAAAATTAGAGTCATTTTTACAACTTTTCGACTAAGCAGTGGCGATTTAACAAGGAAAATGTTGGTATTTTGACCATTTTTGTCGAAATCAGAAAAACATATATATGGGAGCTATATCTAAATCTGAACCGATTTCAACCAAATTTGCAACAATGCTAATTCTACTCCCTGTGCAAAATTTCAAGTAAATCGGAGTTAATAATAGGCCTCTGTGATCATATGAGTGTACATCGGGCGAAAGCTATATATGGGAGATATATCCAAATCTGAACCGATTTCAACCAAATTCGGCACGCATAGTTACAATGCTAATTCTACTCCCTATGCAAAATTTCAACTAAATCGGAGCAAAAAATTGGCCTCTGTGGGCAAAGGAGTGTAAATCGGGCGAAAGCTATATATGGGAGCTATATCTAAATCTGAACCGATTTGGCTAATATTTTGCAAGTTTTTTGAGACTCATAAAATATTCGGATGTACGGAATTTGAGAAAGACCGGTTGATATACACGTCAATTATGACCAGATCGGTGACAAATATATATGGCAGCTATATCTAACCGATTTTTTCCAAAATCAATATCGGGATCGTCTTTGAGCCGAAACAGGACCCTATACCAAATTTTAGGACAATCGCACTAAAACTGCGAGCTGTACTTTGCACACAAAAATACACCAACAGACAGACGGACAGACAGACAGACAGACAGACGGACATCGCTAAATCGACTCAGAATTTTATTCTAAAACGATCGGTATACTAAACGATGGGTCTCAGACTTTTCCTTCTTGGCGTTACATACAAATGCACAAACTTATTATACCCTGTACCACAGTAGTGGTGAAGGGTATAAATATATGGGAAACATTTAAATCTGAACCAATTTGGAGGCAACTTCACACAAGTGTAGTTATGATTTATCGGTCGATACATATGTATTAGAAATAAGGGAAAATTTTAGTAACTTTTACAAGTTTTCGACTTAGCAGTGGCGATTTCATATGGAAAATGTGGGTATTTTGGTAATTTTTGCCCAAATCGGAAAATCATATATATGGAGGCTATATCGAAATCTGACCCGATTTGACATGCATACTTAGTATTTTAATTTTAATCCCTGTGCAAAAAATTTCAACCAAATTGGGCTAAAATTCTGGCTTCTGGGGCCATATAAGTCTATATCGGGCGAAAGATGTATATGAGAGTTATATCTCACTCTGAACCGATTTCAATCAAATTTGGCACATTTGACTATAGTACTTATTGTTCTCCTTGTGCAAAATTTAAAGCAAATGAGGGTAAAAATCTTGCTTATGGGGCCATATAAGTCCATATCGGGCGAAAGATATATATAGGAGCTATATCTAAATCTGAACAGATTTCAACAAAATTTTGCACACTTTACTATGCGACCAAGTATTATGTTTGTGCAAAATTTCAAGTAAGTCAGGATAAAACTCTGGTTTCTGGGTCCATATAAGGGCATATCGGGCGAAAAATATATATGGGAGATATATCTAAATTTGAACCGATTTCTTCCAAAATCAATAGGGTTCTATTCTGACCCAACACAGAAACTTGTGCCAAATTTAAAGTCGGTGGGACTAAAACTGCGACCAGACGGACATGGCTAGATCGACTCAGGGACCCATCCTGAGCATTATTGCCAAAGACATCAAGTGTCTATCTCGTCTCCTTCTGGGTGTTGCAAACATATGCCCTAACTTATAATACCCTGTTCCACAGTGTTGCACAGGGTATAAAAATTGTGAATTTTTGAAAATATTTAAGGTCAAACGTTTCAGACAAGCGTTAGAATGTATTAAAAGTCATAAAAAAATTATATTTTTGGCAAAAGACAACAATTTTTATACCCTCCACCATAGGATGGGGGTATATTAACTTTGTCATTCCGTTTGTAATACATCAAAATATTGCTCTAAGACCGCTTAAAGTATATATATTCTGGGTAGTAGTGAAATTCTGAGTCGATCTGAGCATGTCCGTCCGTCTGTTGAAATCTCGCTAACTTCCGAACGAAACAAGCTATCGACTTGAAACTTGGCACAAGTAGTTGTTATTTATGTAGGTCGGATGGTATTGCAAATGGGCCATATCAGTCCACTTTTACGTATAGCCCCCATATAACCCCCAAATTTGGTTTGCCGATCCTCTAAGAGAAGCACGTTTCAACCGATCCGGCTGAAATTTTGTACATGGTGTAATTATATGGTCTCAAACAAACACGCAAAAATTGGTCCACATCGGTCCATAATTATATATGGCCCCCATATAAACCGATCCCCCGATTTGGATTGCGGAGCCTCTAAGAGAAGTAAATTTCATCCGATCCGGCTGAAATTTTGTACATGGTGTAAGTATATGGTCTCTAACAACCATGCAAAAATTGGTCCACATCGGTCCATAATTATATATGGCCCCCATATAAATTTGATACATGGTGTCGGCATATGATCTCTAACAACCGTGCAAAAATTGGTCCACATCGGTCCATAATTATATATAGCCCCCATATAAACCGATCACAAATTTGAACTCCGGAGCCTCTTGGAAGACCAAAATACATCCGATTCGGTTGAAATTTGATATGTGGTGTTAATATAAGGCCTCAAATACCCATGCAAAAATTGGTCGAAAGCGGTCCATAATTATATATAGCCCCCATATAAACCGATCGCCAGATTTGACCTCCGGAGTCCCTTGGAAGAGCAAAATTCATCCGATTCGGTTAAAATTTAGTACATGATGTTAGTATATGGTATCCAACAACCATGCAGGTATTGGTTCATATCAGTCCATAATTATATATAGCGCCCATAGAAACCGATCCCCAGATTTGACCTCCGGTGCCTTTTGGAGAAGCAAAATTCATCCGATCTGGTTGAAATTTGGAACGTGGTCCATATCAGTCCATAATCATATATAGCCCCCATATAAACCGATCCCGAGATTTGGTTTTGGAGCCTCTGGGATGTATACGGCCGTTAACAAGCATGCCTAACTAGGTCCATATCGGTTTATAGTTATATATAGCCCTCAGATAAATCGATCCCCAATCACACAAAAATTGGTCCATATAAAGTTCATAATTCTATATAGCCCCCATATAACCGACCCCCATTTTACAATTCTGGCTCACTACGTACGGTGCAAAAGTCCATATCGATTCGTTATTATTTGTAGACTTTCCTATACATAACTTTTTGTCTAATATATACCACGTATGGACTAACTCACAATTTAGAAAACGATGTTAAGAAGTTTTAAGATACCACAACCCAAGTTATGAATGTCAATGACAGTCTTTCGTAAAAGTTTCTACGCAATAAATAAAATTCTTTATTTTGGCAAGCTTGAGATCTACGCAATCCATGGTGGAGGGTACATAAGATTCGGGCTGGCCGAACTTACGGCCGTATACATGCAGAGAAGAAACATGATTGTCACAAGCATATTCGAAAAGCAAAATAATATGATAGGAGCTATTTTTGCGGCGACCATGTAACATTTTAACCTGCAACCATGTTGGCTCAGTGAACATGGTTCTAAGAAAAATGTAATTGTCCCCATCTAAAATGTTATTATATTGATAAAAAGAATTTTGTTTGAATGAAAAGACAATGGTCACGATTTAAAATGTTATGGTATTCATTAAAAATGTTTTCCTCCTAGTTAAAAGAACATGGTCACAACCTAAAATGTTTTGATCTTTATGAAAAAACTTTTTTCATCGTCGACGTCACTTGAGAAAAGAAAATACAAAATTAACTTTATTTATTTGTTATTTATTTATAAACTAATTCATTGTTTATTTGTATTTATAATGCCGTTCAAGCAAACATCATATATTTTTACACACTCTATTTTATTTCAATTTCAACAATAAGTAATTATTCCATATTTACATCGTGCGCATCAAATGTACAAACGCAGACATCATGTAACTGCAAATAAAAATAAATAATACCATATAGCAAAATGCAGAACAAACAAGTAAAGAAAGTCTAAAGTCGGGCGGGGCCGACTTTATTATTATACCCTGCACCACTTTGTGGATCTAAATTTTCGATACCATATCATATCCGCCAAATGTGTTGGGGGCTATATATAAAGGTTTGTCCCAAATACGTACATTTAAATATCACTCGATCTGGAAGAATTTGATAGACTTCTACAAAATCTATAGACTCAAAATTTAAGTCGGCTAATGCACTAGGGTGGAACACAATGTTAGTAAAAAAATATGGGAAACGTTTAAATCTGAAGCAATTTTAAGAAAACTTCGAAAAAGTTTATTTATGATTTATCGATCGATATATATGTATTAGAAGTTTAAGAAAATTAGAGTCTTTTTTACAACTTTCGGCTAAGCAGCGGCGATTTTACAAGGAAAATGTTGGTATTTTGACCATTTTTGTCGAAATTAAAAAAACATATATATGGGAGCTATATCTAAATCTGAACCGATTTCAACCAAATTTGTCACGCATAGCAACAATGGTAATTCTAATCCCTGTGCAAAATTTCAACTAAATCGGAGTTAAAAATTGGTCTCTGTGGTCATATGAGTGTAAATCGGGCGAAAGCTATATATGGGAGCTATATCTAAATCTGAACCGATTTCAACCAAATTTGGCACGCATAGCTACAATGCTAATTCTACTCCCTTTGCAAAATTTCAACCAAATTGGGGTAAAACTCTGGCTTCTGGGAACGTATTAGTCCATATCGGGCGAAAGATATATATGGGAGCTATATCTAAATCTGAACAGATTTCGATAAAATTTGGCACACTTGACTATAGTACTAATTGTTCTTCTTGTACAAAATTTTAAGCAAATTAGAGTAAAACTCTGGCTTCTGGGACCATATAAGTCCATATCGGGCGAAATATATATATGGGAGCTATATCTAAATCTGAACCGATTTCTTCCAAAATCAATAGGGATCTATTCTGAGCCAAAACACATACTTGTGCCAAATTTGAAGTCGATTGGACTAAAACTGCGACCTAGACTTTGATTACAAAAATGTGTTCACGGACAGACGGACAGACGGACATCGCTATATCGACTCAGGAGCCCACCCTGAGCATTTTTTCCAAAGACACCATGTGTCTATCTCGTCTCCTTCTGGGTGTTGCAAACATATGCACTAATTTATAATACCCTGTTCCACAGTGTGGAGCAGGGTATAAATATGGGAAACGTTTAAATCTGAAGCAATTTTAAGGAAACTTCGAACACGTTTATTTATGATTTATCGCTCGGTATATATGTATTAGAAGTTTAGGAAAATTAGAGTCATTTTTACAACTTTTCGACTAAGCAGTGACGATTTTACAAGGAAAATGTTGGTATTTTGAAAATTTTTGTCGAAATCAGAAAAACATATATATGGGAGCTATATCTAAATCTGAACCAAATTGGGCACGCATAGCAACAATGCTTATTCTGCTCACTGTGCATAATTTCAACTAAATCGGAGTTAAAAATTGGCCTCTGTGGTCATATGTGCACTGAAAAAACAGTGAACCCACCAGGAAGAAAAGTTTCGGTTAATTTTAGAAAATTTTGAATATTTGTAGAAAATTTTAACTAAACAGTATTACAAACGTTGGCATCACGCCAATGTCATAAAAATAAGTAAAGATTTTTCGACAAATTCAAGAAAATTTATTAGACATAACTAAGTTTTTTCACTTGTTAAAGAACATTTTGTAGTTTGGAAGAAAAACTTGAAGTTAAAAATTGGAAGAATGTCTTTAGTGATATACGATGTTCATGATGGACGCATTTTTGTAAAATTTACAAATTTAAAGAAATTCTGAACTATTTTGTGGAAGGTACGAATTTAGTTAATCATTATGCTTCATTTGAGTTTATTTTTTTCCTCCATTTTAGTTAATTTAACTAAGGTAAACAAACAATTATTAGAGTAAAGGAAACTTTCTCTAAACATAATAATTCCATGAACTAAAATAAAGTTAAATTGGGTTTAGTGAAATAGAGAGTTCACTTTTTTTTTGAGTGTGTGTAAATCGGGCGAAAGCTATATATGGGAGCTATATCTAAATCTGAACCGATTTCAACCAAATTTGGCACGCATAGCAACAATGCTAATTCTACTCCCTGTGCAAAATTTCAACTAAATCGGACAAAAAAATTGGCCTCTGTGGCCATATGAGTATAAATCGGCCGAAAGCTATATATGGGAGCTATATCTAAATCTGAACCGATTTCGACCAAATTTGGCACGCATAGCAACAATGCTAATTCTACTCCCTGTGCAAAATTTCAACTAAATCGGACAAAAAAATTGGCCTCTGTGGCCATATGAGTGTAAATCGGGCGAAAGCTATATATGGGAGATATATCTAAATCTGAACCGATTTCAACCAAATTTGGCACGCATAGCTACAATGCTAATTCTACTCCCTGTGCAAAATTTCAACCAAATTGGTATAAAACTCTGGCTTCTGGGACCGTATTAGTCCATATCGGGCGAAAGATATATATGGGAGCTATATCTAAATCTGAACAGATTTCGATAAAATTTGGCACACTTGACTATAGTACTAATTGTTCTTCTTGTGCAAAATTTCAACCAAATTGGGATAAAACTCTGGCTTCTGGGGCCATATAAGTCCATATCGGGCGAAATATATATATGGGAGCTATATCTAAATCTGAACCGATTTCTTCCAAAATCAATAGGGATCTATTCGGAGCCAAAACACATACTTGTGCCAAATTTGAAGTCGATTGGACTAAAACTGCGACCTAGACTTTGATTACAAAAATGTGTTCACGGACAGACGGACAGACGGACATCGCTATATCGACTCATGAGCCCACCCTGAGCATTTTTGCCAAAGACACCCTGTGTCTATCTCGTCTCCTTCTGGGTGTTGCAAACATATGCTTGTAATACCCTGTTCCACAGTGTGGAGCAGGGTATAAAAACAGGTATATTTTTATACCCACCACCATAGGATGGGGGGTATATTAACTTTGTCATTCCGTTTGTAACACATCGAAATATTGCTCTAAGACCCCATAAAGTATATATATTCTGGGTCGTGGTGAAATTCTGAGTCGATCTGAGCATGTCCGTCCGTCCGTCCGTCCGTCCGTCTGTTGAAATCACGCTAACTTCCGAACGAAACAAGCTATCGGCTTGAAACTTGGCACAAGTAGTTGTTATTGATGTAGGTCGGACGGTATTGCAAATGGGCCCTATCGGTCCACTTTTACGTATAGCCCCCATATAAACGGACCCCAAAATTTGGCTTGCGAGGCCTCTAAGAGAAGCAAATTTCATCCGATCCGGCTGAAATTTGGTACATGGTGTTAGTATATGGTCTCTAACAACCATGCAGAAATTGGTCCACATCGGTCCATAATTATATATAGTCCCCATATAAACCGATCCCCCGATTTGGCTTGCGAGGCCTCTAAGAGAAGCAAATTTCATCCGATCCGGCTGAAATTTGGTACATGGTGTAAGTATATGGTCTCTAACAACCATGCAAAAATTGGTCCACATCGGTCCATAATTATATATAGCCCCCATATAAACCGATCCCCCGATTTGGCTTGCGAGGCCTGTAAGAGAAGCAAATTTCATCCGATCCGGCTGAAATTTGGTACGTGATGTTAGTATATGGTCTCTAACAACCATGCAAAAATTGGTCCACATCGGTTCATAATTATATATAGCCCCCATATAAACCGATCACCAGATTTGACTTCCGGAACCTCTTGGAAGACCAAAATTCATCTGATTCAGTTGAAATTTGGTACGTGGTGTTTATATATGGCCTCAAACTCCCATGCAAAAATTGGTCGATATCGGTCCATAATTGTATATAGGCCCCATATAAACCGATCCCCAGATTTGACCTCCAGAGCCCCTTGGAAGAGCAAAATTCTTCCCATTCGGTTGGAATTTGGTACGTGATGTTAATATATGGTATCCAACAACCATGCAGGAATTGGTTCCTATCAGTCCATAATTATATATAGCTCCCATATAAACCGATCCCCAGATTTGACCTCCGGTGCCTTTTGGAGAAGCAAAATTCATCCGATCTGCTTGAAATTTGGTACGTGGTGGTAGTATATGATATTTAACAACCATGCCAAAAGTGGTCCATATTAGTCCATAATCGTAGATAGCCCCATATAAACCGATCCCGAGATTTGGTTTTGGAACCTCTTGGAGGAGCAAATTTCATCCGAGTGAGTTGAAATTTGGTACATTGTGCTAGTATATGGTCGTTAACAACCATGCTTAACTAGGTCCATATCGGTCTATAGTTATATATGGCCCTCAGATAAATCGATCCCCAATCACACAAAAATTGGTCCATATCAAGTTCATAATTGTATATAGCCCCCATATAAGCGACCCCCATATTTCAATTCTGGCTCTCTACGTACAAAAAGTCCATATCGATTCGTAATTATTTGTAGACTTAACTATACATAACTTTTTTGTCTAATATATACCATGTATGGACTAAATCACAATTTAGAAAACGATGTTAAGAAGTTTTAAGATACCACAACCCAAGTAATTCGATTGTGGATGATAGTCTTTCGTAGAAGTTTCTACGCAATCCATGGTGGTGGGTACATAAGATTCGGCCTGGCCGAACTTGCGGCCGTATATACTTGTTTCAATTACACTTTCCTTTTTTGTGTTCACATAAAACCACGTGCCACTTCTGAATAAATAAAATAACACAAAACACAGTAAATCCGTATTCTCCGTCCAATCCAAGAAACAATCAACACACGACTGACGCGCAAAATAAAAATCGTATGTACCTGCTCAATGTTTTTATAAAATTCTTTTCGGTGCAAACAAGTTAAAAAATTAAGTGGTCACGAAAAAAATGTAAATGGTCTTTATGGTCATGTAATGGTTCTAGACATGTCTATACTTAACCTATAAAAATACTTTTTTCCCTGTAAAAAAGTAAAAAAAAATTGAATGGTCAGATATATGATTTTCCCGACCATTTAATGGTCTCAAATTCTATCATTGAAATGCAGTATTTGAGAACCATTCAAATGCTTATTGCCACCATACATTTTTCTCCGCTCGAAAACTATTTTTACAAAGACAAAATACATGGTTTTCGCGGCAATTACATGCTCTAGATAAGCAACCATGTCCAAACATGGTTTTTCTGTGCGTGTATACTTGTTTTAATTCACATCCAAAATAATAAATTCGGATCACACCTAAAGAAGTGATGCAAATTCAGTGCAACGGCTATTGAAATGGTGGAAAACATGTTAAATACATCGCTTCTGCGCCAATTATGACCCACTTCCGGATCCACAAGGAACATTTTCACTACATTGTGCTGGGAAGAGTTGTATTTTCTGTCTTAAACTTAGACTTTCCAACCAATCAATATAAAATGGCTCTAATAATTTTGCAAAAATCTAGCTGGAAGATTTGAATGAAATGTAAATTTAATTGTAAAATTTGTTGTACAACATGTATCTAGTTACGATTAAGATAACTTCAGTTTGCATTTATAATGGATAACTGGCGCCGCAAAATAGACATATTTATATCGGCTTAGTAATCAAGCCGCCACCGAAAAAAATGGGCCGGATTTATTCTCTGGCGGAAGTCTATATTTCGATATTATTATGCCTCCATCACCATGCATTATAACTTCTATATATCTATTGCAAATCTATTCAATTTGGTCATCTCACCATTTCATGTTGTACAAGTAGACATGTGATTACATTAGGATATGCATGCATTCATCCTTTCGAGTACACTTTTGTTCGAACAAAGCAAACTAAGCACTTGTTTACAAAAGGCTTGGCTTACAGACCAAAACACAAAACAAAAAAAAACAGTGTTATTTGTTTGGTTGGACGAATAGTTTGTTGCCTGGATAATTGTGGGGCAAAAGCAACCAACATTCTTGAATTCAGTTGAGTTGTTGGAAATTTATCATAATATCTTTGGCATACTCCCCATTATTCTGCATACATACTATATTCTTCAAATACAAATATTCGCAGATTTTATAAGATTTTTCTTCAAGTAAGCTATACAACCACATACAGATATGATGCTTATAAGAACTTACAGGGTGAATAGAAAGGAAAATCAAGGCCTAAGCTTTGATATTCCTCTTTATACAAAAACTTGTATATACGGGTCAAAGTTCGGCCGGGCCGAATTCTTTCCTCCCAAACGAAATTTTAGACAAGCAAATGTCGTTTCTTATTTGCTTTTCGCTGTAAGGAAGTTTTTTTGGAAGAAAAGTATACACCGAAAAAAAGTGAACTGTTTTATAGGAAGAATGAACTACCTCGCACGAAAAATGAACTAAATTTTACTTCACATTTTGAGATTTCCACAAAGCGTTGTTAAAACCAGGAAATTTTAATGTCCTGTTGTACTTTTTAACTACAGTTCACGAAATCATCATCTCATAGAATAAAATTAAAATTAACTAAAAGTAAAGAAGAAAATCATTGGCGCCAAATCATGACCATTTTAACCATACAGTATTTCAGCCTTACTATTTTTGGGAATCGTACGAAAATCTTCTTTTGCTTTAGTTCATACTGAACTTATATGTACGGTCATTGAACTTTATACTCACGTTTAGTTCATAACATTTTTGAGACATACTTAAAAAAGTAAGATTTCATTAAGCTGTGGAAAATTTCGATAAAAATAATAAAATTTAACTACAAGCAAATAATTTTTTTCCAATAAAAATAAGTTAAATTTAGCGTTAGTCTAACTACGGAATTTTTTTTCTGTGTATATACCTATTTTTGTGGTAAACGTTGATTCTTTTACAGAACCCAAAAAAAAGCTTTCTCACTTCCATGAAGATTATTTAGTTCTTAGCATTTTTTTCTGCAATATAAACAATTATTCCATTTTATAAAATTTAAAATTTAATTTTTTCGCGGACGGAGAATCGATCCGCGAACAATACAGTTTTTTAATCCAACACACTATCCACTGAGCTACTTAGCTGTTATTGTCATTAACAGACAATTATTGCTATAAATAGCCATAGACGCAAAAGCAACGAGTACTGTTTAGCAGTTGTATTTACAGAACATAGTTTGGGTACCCATGAGCCGACGTAAAGAAACTTAATTTAACAGAAACATATATTTAATTGGCTACTTTAGTAAAAATACAACTTTTGGAAATGGAAATAATGTAATTTTACATAAAAATGTTCACAAGGTTTGTCCGGCATAATAGAACAAGTAAGGAAAGTCTAAAGTCGGGCGGGGCCGACTATATTATACCCTGCACCACTTTGTAGATCTAAATTTTCGATACCATATCAAATCCGTCAAATGTGTTGGGGCTATATATAAAGGTTTGTCCCAACTAAATACATTTAAATATCACTCGATCTGGACACAATTTGATAGACTTCTACAAAATCTATAGACTCAAAATTTAAGTCGGCTAATGCACTAGGGTGGAACACAATGTTAGTAAAAAAATATGGGAAACGTTTAAACTTCGCAAAAGTTTATTTATGATTTATCGCTCGATATATATGTATTAGAAGTTTAGGAAAATTAGAGCCAGTGGCGATTTTACAACGAAAATATTGGTATTTTGACCATTTTTGTCGAAATCAGAAAAACATATATATGGGAGCTATATCTAACTCTGAACCGATTTCAACCAAATTTGGCACGCATAGCAACAATGCTAATTCTACTCCCTGTGCAAAATTTTAACTACATCGGAGTTAAAAATTAGCCTCTGTGGTCATATGAGTGTAAATCGGGCGAAAGCTATATATGGGAGCTATATCTAAATCTGAACCGATTTCAACCAAATTTGGCACGCATAGCAACAATGCTAATTCTACGACCTGTGCAAAATTTCAACTAAATCGGAGTTAAAAATTGGCCTCTGTGGTCATATGAGTGTAAATTGGGCGAAAGCTATATATGGCAGCTATATCTAAATCTGAACCGATTTCAAACAAATTTGGCATGCATAGCTACAATGCTAATTCTACTCCCTGTGCAAAATTTCAACTAAATCGGACAAAAAATTGGCCTCTGTGGTCATATGAGTGTAAATCGGCCGAAAGCTATATATTGGAGCTATATCTAAATCTGAACCGATTTCAACCAAATTTGGCATGCATAGCTACAATGCTAATTCTACGACCTGTGCAAAATTTCAACTAAATCGGACCAAAAAATTGGCCTCTGTGGTCATATGAGTGTAAATCGGCCGAAAGCTATATATTGGAGCTATATCTAAATCTGAACCGATTTCAACATAATTTGGCACGCATAGCTGCAATGCTAATTCTACTCCCTGTGCAAAATTTCAACCAAAATGGGGTAAAACTCTGGCTTCTGGGACCGTATTAGTCCATATCGGGCGAAAGATATATATGGGAGCTGTATCTAAATCTGAACCGATTTCAATAATTTTCGGCACACTTGACTATAGTACTAATTGTTCTTCTTGTGCAAAATTTTAAGTAAATTAGGGTAAAACTCTGGCTTCTGGGGCCATATACGTCCATATCGGGCGAAATATATATGAGAGCTATATCTAAATCTGAACCGATTTCTTCCAAAATCAATAGGGATCTATTCTGAGCCAAAACACATACTTGTGCCTAATTTGAAGTCGATTGGACTAAACTGCGACCTAGACTTTGATTACAAAAATGTGTTCACGGACAGACGGACAGACGGACATCGCTATATCGACTCAAGAGCCCACCCTGAGCATTTTTGCCAAAGACACCATGTGTCTATCTCGTCTCCTTCTGGGTGTTGCAAACATATGCACTAACTTATAATACCCTGTTCCACAGTGTGGAGCAGGGTATAAAAATGTACGTTACAAAATCCAAAAAATATATATTCTGGGTCGTGGTGAAATTCTGAGTCGTTCTAAGCATGTCCGTCCGTCCGGCCGTTGAAATCACGCTAACTTCCGAACGAAAAATCTATCGACTTGAAACTTGGCTCAAGTAGTTGTTATTGATGTAGGTCGGATGGTATTGCAAATGGACCATATCGGATAACTTTTACGTATATTCCCCAAATTAACGGACCCCCAGATTTGCCTTGCGGAGCCTCTAAGAGAAGCACTTTTCATCCGATCTGGCTGAAATTTGGTACGTGGTGGTGGTATATGGTCTCTAACAACCATGCAAAAATTTGTCCACATCGGTCCATAATTATATATAGCCCCCATATAAACCGATTCCCAGATTTCGCTTGCAGAGCCTCAAAGAGAAGCAAATTTCATCCGATCTACCTGAAATTTGGTACATGGTGTTAGTATATGATCTCTAATAACCATGCAAAAATTGGTTCATATCGGTCCATAATTATATATAACCCCCATATAAACCTTTACCCAGATTTGACCTCCGGAACCTCTTTGAGGAACAAAATTCATCCGATCCGGTTGAAATTTGGAACGTGGTGTTAGTATATGGCCGCTATATAAAGCCGATCCCCAATCACACAAAAATTGGTCCATATCGGTTCATATTCGTGGTTGCCACTCGAGCCAAAAATAATCTACCAAAATTTTATTTCTATAGAAAATTTTGTAAAAATTTGATTTCTAAAGAAAATTTTGTCAAAATTTTATTTGCATAGAAAATTTCGACAAAATTTTATTTCTATAGAAAATTTTGTCCAAATTTTATTTCTATAGAAAAATTTGTAAAAATTTTATTTCTATAGAAAATTTTGTCAAAATTTTATTTCTATAGAAAATTTTGTCAAAATTTTATTTCTATAGAAAATTTTGTCAAAATTTTAATGCTATAGAAATTTTTGTCAAAATTTTATTTGCATAGAAAATTTCGACAAAATTTTATTTCTATAGAAAATTTTGTCAAAATTTTATTTCTATAGAAAAATGTGTAAAAATTTTATTTCTATAGAAAATTTTGTCAAAATTTTATTTCTATAGAAAATTTTGTCAACATTTTATTTCTATAGAAAATTTTGTCAAAATTTTAATGCTATAGAAAATTTTGTAAAAATTTTATTGCTATAGAAAATTTTGTCAAAATTTTATTTCTATTGAAAATTTTGTCACAATTTTATTTCAATTGAAAATTTTTCAATATTTTAATTTTTTAGAAAATTTTGTCAAAATTTTCAATTCAATTTCTTTATTGCTTAATAATAGTTGCAATATTCATTTATATAAATTTAGCTATATAATTTGTAAGAGCTTAAGGTTTAACCTTTTTCTACTTAAATAATGCAAACTGATATTATAAAAGATGTATGGATTAGTTGGTGATTTAAATGGAGGAAAAAATTTAACAAAAACCTTTATGAACATTTTATTTTTTTTTTTTTTGTGTTATATTTTTTTTTTTTTTTAAATAAAAACACCTATCCTAACTTAAATCTAATTACGAGACCAGCTCAGCTATATGATTAAATTCGGAAAAAGAACATTTGGCTTTAAAATTGGAAGTCATTATATTAATTTTGTCAGCCACTAAGTCGATATTACACGCAGAGAAGGAATATGATCATGTTTTAAGAGCAAAGTGTTATTTTTGGACGGTGATCATTGAACATTTTTGTCGCAAAAATGTTGCTTTCTCGGCAAACATATAAATGGTTGCCGAAATCAGGCATATGCTTTTTGAGAAAATAACATGGTTGCCGCGAACATGTTACATGTTCTCCGTCCAAAAATAAAATGTTGCTCTCGAAACATGGTTGAGGTGATCATATTCCTTCTCTGGGTATAGCATCGTGGTGAAGTACCTCAGTTGAGAATAATCTGGGACGGTTGTAAATTAATTTAAGTACTTTATTCTGTACAACTTGCAATTTTTTTACATGAACAGTTGCACTAAAAGCCCAAACAGGAGCTGCATAGAAAATAACGGCTTGAAAAATAGATTTAAATATTAACATTTTGTTTTCTAAGTTCAACGTCGAGGTTCTGCTAATAAAAGGGTAAAGAGTTCTTATAAGTATATTACATTTATTGACAATATAGGCAATATGATCTTTAAAAGTCAATCTTTTATCTAGCTTTAACCCTAAGTATTTAACACTACTTTCCAATTCGATTTCACTAGTATATTTGTTTGGGGTTAAAACACTCCTTCCTTTTCCTTGTAAAAAATATAGCTTGACATCTGTCCGAATTAACAACTATTTTCCATTTGGCATAATAATTTAACAGTGTATCTACAGATCTCTGTAAATTATATATTATATATGATGATAGCCTCCCAGAACATAGTATAGCTGTGTCATCAGCAAAAATGGATAATATAGAATTTTCCAGATTCGGAATATCAGCCGTATATATGTTATATTTACAGTATTGGGGATAAACAAGATCCTTGAGGGCAACCTGCTTTTATTTCAAATAATTCCGACGTCACAGAACCGATATGTACTCTAAATGATCTAGATTGTAAAAAACTTATTATTATCCGCACTATTGACGACGGAAATCCTAACCTTATCAGCTTATAGACCAGTACATCATGCCAGATAGAATCAAACGCAGCTTTAATATCGAGAAGTAGCATGCCTGTAGAGTTTTGTACATTAAAATTAGTCTTGACAAAATTTCTAATTTGAACTAAGGGGTGAACGGTGTTGTGTTCCCTTTGAAATCCGAATTGCTCCGAAGGCAAAATATTTTTATCGTCGACAAACTGTACTATCTGATCCTTAACAACTCTCTCGAGAACTTTAGTCACTGACGATAATAAACTGATAGGTCGGTAAGAAGATGCAGAATCACATGGCTTATTAGGTTTGTTAATTGGAATCACCTTAGCCTCCTTAAATTTCTGTGGAAAATATCCGAGCCTGAGACAGCTATTTATAAAATGGTTAAGAATTTTATACCCTTACTTGGTAGAGATTTCAGGTATATATTATTAATACCGTCAATTCCTGGACCTTTTTTCTTTCGAAGACTCTTAATTATTTCATTAATCTTTCTACAAGAAATGTCGACGTGATTTTCAGGAGCCATGTTAGAATCGAATAATTGTAAACGATTTGTAACAACTTCCTCAATAATAGGACTTCTTATGTTGCAGAAAAAAGAGTAATTTTCATAAAAAATCTTTTCTAAAATCTGACATTTATCAGCAGTGGTAGAATAATGAATGTCGTCCTGGGTTATAGTGGGAATATTCTTGGATTTTTTACGTATTATCTTTGTTAGGTTCCAAGACCTGTTTCTACAACTCTGAATCGCTTCACCCACAATTAAATTCATTATTTTAAACTCATTGTAATCGTTGGTTTCTCTATAGCGTATCCATCTTCTACGAAAATGGTTTCTACGTCTCATGAGAAGCTTTATATTTTCAGGTAATTTTCTACCACGATTTTTCTTAACTACACTGTGAGCGATAGCTTCATTTAAAACTGTAGTAAAATGTTCAAGAGCTGAATCGACAAGTTCTGTTGACGACAATTCTACAGTGGGAAGATTAAGATTTTGATTTATAAAGCGAGCGAATCGATGCCAATTTGCAGATTTAAAATCACGATATGTGAATAGGGTATTGTTATATAGAAAATTTAAACACAATTTCACTGAAAGATGGTCTCAACTCAATTCGTTTGTGACTATCGGTGTCTCCAAGAATTCCATCATGTTGCTGAGAAAGATATCAAGAGTAGAGCTCTGACAATTTAATTGTGATGGAATGTATGTACTATCATTAGGATATAGAATGTCAAAACCGTACGAGTTTTGTTTCTCATAAATAATGTTTCCCCACCAATTTGCCCTAGCGCAGCCCCATAACTGATTACGGCTGTTGAAATCGCCCCCCAGAATATATTTCTCACACCTTGTCAGTTTATGAATATCAGACTCAAATCTATCTTTTTACGTGAAACATCAGCGGCAAAATTTTGACAAAATTTTCTATAGAAATAAAATTTTAACAAAATTTTCTATAGAAATAAAATTTTCACAAAATTTTCTATAGAAATAAAATTTTCACAAAATTTTCTATAGAAATAAAATTTTGACTAAATTTTCTATAGAAATAAAATTTTGGTAGATTATTTTTGGGGATCGGCTATATATAACTATAGATCGATATGGACCAATTTTGGCATGGTTATTAGCGGCCATATACTACCGCAATGTACCAAATTTCAACCGGATCGGATGAATTTTGCTCTTCCAAGAGCTCCGGAGGTCAAATCTGGGGATCGGTTTAAATGGGGGATATATATAATTAAGACCGGTATAGACCAATTTTTGCATGGTTGTTAGAAACCATATAATACCACCACGTAGCACATCGGGTGAACTTTGCTCTTCCAAGGGGCTCCGGAGGTCAAATCTGGGGATCGGTTTATATGGGGGCTATATATAATTATGGACCGATATGGACCAATTCCTGCACGGTTGTTAGAGATCATATACTAACACCACATACCAAATTTCAACCTAATGGGATGAATTTTGCTCACCCATGAGACTTCAAAGGAAAAATCCGTTGATCGGTTTATATGGGGGCTATATATAATTATTGATCGATGTAAACCAATTTTTGCATGGTTATTAGAGACCATATACTAACACCTTGTACCAAATTTCAGCCGGATCGGATGAAATTTGCTTCTCTTAGAGGCTCCGCAAGCCAAATCTGAGCGTCGGTTTATATGGGGGTTATACGTAAAAGTGGTCCGATATGGTCAATTTCCCATACCATCCGACCTACATCAAGAACAACTACTTGTGTCAAGTTTAAATCGATTGCTTGTTTCGTTCGAAAGTTTGCGTGATTTCAACAGACGGACGGACGGACATGCTTAGATCGACTCAGAATTTTACCACGACCCAGAATATATATATGGCATCTTAGAGCAATACTTCGATGTGTTACAAACGGAATAACAAAGTTAATATACCCCCCCATCCTATGGTGGAGGGTATAAAAATAGAGGGTCTCAGCAGAACTCGAACTCGGATCTCAAGATATGATTTCAATTACTGGTATTAATAAAAGGAATCACTTTTGGTCTACACAGGTATGTTATTTTTCTTAAATCCCAGGTAATACTTGCATACCTAGTTTTTGCTGCGATTGTTAAAAGTGAAAACGGCACCAAAAGCACAAACTGAAAACTCCAGAAAATTGGTGTTTTTTTCGAAAGGCACTAAAAAGCACTAAATTTGGTGCTAACAACACCAAATTGGCATCATTGCAAGAGTTCCCGATCAATTATAAATCAATGAATTCAAAAGTAACCGATCACCAACGAACCGTAGTTTTCCCCATATTACTGATCATCTGGAAACACACCAACATTTGAACATCTGCAAAGCAAAAATCTCAAAAACTCCCGATAAGTTAGCTCTGTGTGGTATAAAGGCCTGCTAATGCATCCAAAAACGGAACGTAGCGTGGTGTGTCAGCTGTTTGTTTTTTATGCCCACCACCATAGAATGGTGACGGTGGTATAATAAGTTTGTCATTCCGTTTGTAACACATCGAAATATCGATTTCCGACTATATAAAGTATATAAAGTATATATATATATATATATATATATATATATATATATATATATATATATATATATATATATATATATATATATATATATATATATATATATATATATATATATATATATAATATATATATATATATATATATATATATATATATATATATATATATATATATATATATATATATATATATATATATATATATATATATATATATATATATATATATATATATATATATATATATATTCTTGATCAGGGAGAAATTCTAAGACGATATAACGGTGTCCGTCTGTCTGTCTGTTTGTCTGTTGTAATCATGCTACAGTCTTCAATAATGAAGCAATCGTGCTGAAATTTTGCACAAACTCGTCTTTTGTCTGCAGGCAGATCAAGTTCGAAGATGGGCTATATCGGTCCATGTTTTGGTATAGCCCCCATATAGACCGAACTCCCGATTTTACTTCTTGGGCTTATAGAAACCGCAGTTTTTATTCAATTTACCTGAAATTGGAAATCTAGAGGTATTGTAGGATCACAAATACGTGTGCCAAAAATTGTGAGTATCGGTCCCTGTTTTGGTATAGCCCCCATAAAGACCGATCTCCCGATTTTACTTCTTGGGCTTATCGAAACCGTAGTTTTTATTCAATTTACTTGAAATTGGAAATCTAGATGTATTACAGGACCACAAATACGTGTGCCAAAAATTGTGAGTATCGGTCCATGTTTTGGAATGGTCCCCATATAAAACGACCTCCCGATTTGGGGTCTTGGGCTTATAGAAATCGTAGTTTTTATCCAATTTGCCTGAAATTTGAAATATAGAGGTATTTTCTGACCACAAATACGTGTGCCAAAAATTGTGAGTATCGGTCCATATTTTGGTATAGCCCCCATATAGACCGATCTCCCGATTTTACTTCTTGGGCTTATAGAAACCGCAGTTTTTATTCAATTTACCTGAAATTGGAAACCTAGAGGTATTACAGGACCACAAATACGTGTGCCAAAAATTGTGAGTATCGGTCCTCCCGGTTTGGGGTCGTGGTCTTATAGAATCCGAAGTTTTTATCCTATTTGCCTGAAATTGGAAATCTAGAGGTATTTTCGGATCATAAAGAGGTGTGCCGAAAACGGTGAGTATCGGTCCATATTTTAGTATAGCCCCCATAAGAACGATCTCCCGATTTAACTCCTTGGGTTTCTAGAAACCGTAGTTCTTATCTGATTTGCCTGAAATTGTAAATATTCGGGTATTTTAGGCTAACAAAAACGTGTATCGGATTAAGTTTTTATCGGTCCATTTGGTAATGCCTCCATATAGACCGACTTCACTTCCTGAGGGTGTAGAAGGCGCACTGATGAAAATTGTTTAAAACTCTATGTAAAATTTCCAGATTTTACTCCTACAGATTTAAGATTTCAAATCAAGACGTTATTTTATAATTTTCTTGCACACTTACAAGAGATCACAGCAAAAAAATTTGGAAGTTCTTCCAAAGGCACAACTTTAAAAGCACTTCCAGAAGATGCACTCCCAATGATGTTCTTTATTTTAACTACCCAGGAAGTTCATTTAAATCAATTTTTTATAACATTGTTTTTTCATACTTTTAATGGGTAATTTTAACTTTTTTTGTTTCAAATAGATTAAAAACAGAGTAAGAATTCATGAAATGGTACAAATCATTTAAATTTTGTCGAAAAAAATGCTAAATCCAATATGACAAATTTGTGAATTTTTGAAAATATTTGAGGTCAAACGTTTCCAACAAACGTTAGAATTCATTAAAAATTATAAAAAATTATAAAAATTATTTATGTGACAAAATATCACAGAATTTTTTAATTTACATCCAAAACATTGAATTCGGATCACACCTAAAGAAGTAATGCAAATTCAGTTTAACGGCTGTTGATATGGAGGACTTCCGTCCTATGACAAGCCCATGTTAAATTCATCGCTTCTGCGTCAATTTTGCACCACTCCCGGATCCAAAAAGAACATTTTCATTACTTTTTTGGCGACGCTTTTTTTACTGGGATGTTAATGATTCCTCTAAAACTCAAACAAAAATGGTTCTTATAAATCCAGAATCTGATATAGTCCTCATAGGTGAAATCTTTAAATTTATCTTCGGGAAGTGTCCTCAAGTCCTCAAGTTCTCCTGAAATTTCAAAGAAAACCCCAATATTTGGTTCATGGTGGTGGGTATTTAAGATTCGGCCCGGCCGAACTTAGTGCTGTATATACTTGTTTTTTCTACCAGTGTATGCCCTAAGGTGAAACAAAATATGTTTGAACAATACAAACAATATTTTGTTGTGACCAATCCTGAAAATATATATGCTTGAAGCAAATTGTGTTTGGGTATATGTTACAGAAGCGATTTTGTTTTTTTTTTTTTTGGGTGCAGGCCTTAAAAGTTACGTTTGAAACTAAGGCATATTGTTGCGCACATAGCCCCAAAATATCCCGTTATCTAGGTACACAAACTAGTCCATTGGTAAATATGTATTCAGTGCGCACACGTACGTGTGTACTCGTATGTGTGCCTGTTTGTGTTGCTACATTTTATAAGGGTTACAGAATAAACTTATAAAACAAATTTGTTCTTTTATGAATACAACTATTCTCGTTCTTCAACTCGATGATGAGATGGAGATGCTCGTTTGCTTCTTGACTACTTCTACTACAAGTAAGAGCTTCCTTTCTGTTGTAGTTTATGTGCTTTTTGCATTCAAAGGAATTTGAGTAGTTGCTCATAAAAAGGATTTCTAGTATTTTTTTTGTGCTTTATATTCGTACGTTCAATGATGGTTTGTTCGCCCGTTCGTTCGTTCCTTGATTCCTATACACTTGTGTTCTCGTCTCGTCTCGACTTATCTCGTTATTGTAATTTTTAATAAAGTAACATAGAATGAAATGCGTATGAAGAATATTTTGCTTATTATTAGTTTTTCCTTAACTTTTAATATTGGCATTGGGCACACCATATACAACATACTTAGTTCGTTCGTTGGTTATTCTTTTGAGTTGAAGAGTGAATGTGGTCTTTGTGTGGCTCAGAGTTTGAGTAGTACTTCACATCATCTAAGGCTGTCCACCGAGACGAATACCAAACAAAGGATTATAAGAATTTTATTTGGTTACTTTAGCACATAGCATATGGTTTAAGTGGACTAAAACTTGTTCTTTCCCGCCATGTATCTGTCTATCAAATTTTAGTACATCGATCAGGGAATATGATAGGGCAAAAATTTCAAGGCAATCATATAAAATTGTCGTAGCAATCTTGCTCAATAACAATAAGAAGCTTGTCATCAAAAACTTGATCTTCTCCTAATTGTTTTATTTTTAATTTTTTATTCTCGATATAATGAGCAATTTTTTTTACTAAAAATCGACTTGCGATTGTTTTTTTTTTTTTTTTTTGAAAAACGGAGTCTGGAGGATAATTTCACGGCAATCGTTGTCATCTTGTTCAATAAAAATAAGTCTATCAATAAAAATGCGTGATGTCAGTATATGGTATATAACAACCATGCAAAAATTGGTCCATATCGGTCCATAATTATATATAGCCCCCATATAAACCGATCCCCAGATTTGACCTCCGGAGCCTCTTAGAGGAGCAAAATTCATCCGAGCCAGTTGAAATTGGGTACTTGGCGTCAGTATATGGTCTCTAACAACCAAGCAAAAATTGCCATATAGCTCCATAATTATATATAACCCCTATATAAACCGATCCCCAGATTTGACCTCCGGAGCCTCTTTGAGGAGCAAAATTCATCCGATCCGGTTTAAATTTGGTACGTGGTGCTAGTATATGGTATCTAACAACCATGCAAAAATTGGTCCATATCGGTCCATAATTGTATATAGCTCCCATATAAATCTATCCCCAGATTTGACCTCCGGAACCTCTTGGAGAAGCAAAATTCATCCGATTCGGTTGAAATTTGGTACATTGCGCTAGTATATGGCCGTTAACAGCCACGCAAAAATTGGTCCATATCGGTCTATAGTTATATATAGACAATGGCGAATCACACAAAAATTGGTCCATATCGCCAAAAATAATCTACCAACATTTTATTTCTAGAGAAAATTTTGTCAAAATTTTATTACTTAGAAAGTTTTGTCAAAATTTTATTTCTGTGGAAAATTTTGTTAAAATTTTAGTTCTGTAGAAAATTTTGTCAAAATTTTATTTCTATAGAAAATGTTGTCAACATTTTATTTCTATAGAAAATTTTGTCAAAATTTTATTTCTATAGAAAATTTTGTCAAAATTTTATTTCTATAGAAAATTTTGTCAAAATTTTATTTCTATAGAAAATTTTGTCAAAATTTTATTTCTATAGAAAATTTTGTCAAAATTTTATTTCTATAGAAAATTTTGTCAAAATTTTATTTCTATAGAAAATTTTGTCAAAATTTTATTTCTACAGAAAATTTTGTCAAAATTTTATTTCTATAGAAAATTTTGTCAAAATTTTATTTCTATAGAAAATTATGTCAACATTTTATTTCTATAGAAAATTTTGTCAAAATTTTATTTCTATAGAAAATTTTGTCAAAATTTTATTTCTATAGAAAATTTTGTCAAAATTTTATTTCTATAGAAAATTTTGTCAAAATTTTATTTCTATAGAAAATTTTGTCAAAATTTTATTTCTATAGAAAATTTTGTCAAAATTTTATTTCTATAGAAAATTTTGTCAAAATTTTATTTCTATAGAAAATTATGTCAACATTTTATTTCTATAGAAAATTTTGTCCAACTGAATTATATACGTCTTTAATAGGGCTTTTTTTGTTTAATATATCCCCCGTATGGACTAACTTACAAATTAGAAGACGGTGTTAAGGATTTTTAAGATACCTTGCCGTCGGCAAGTGTTGCCGCAACCCAAGTAATTCGATTGTGGATGACAGTCTTTAGTAGAAGTTTCTACGCAATCCATGGTGGCGGGTACATAAGATTCGGCCTAGCCCAACTTATGGCCGTATATACTTGTTTTGCTTCAAATAGGTTAAAAACGGAGTAAGAATTCATAAAAAGGTAAAAATCATTTAAATTTTGTCGAAAAGAAATACTAAATCCAATCTGAAAAAATTGTGAATTTTTGAAAATATTTTAAATGTTTCTGACATCCATTAAAAATTATAAAAATTATTTATTTGTGAATTTTTTAATTTACATCCAAAACATTGAATTCGGATCACACCTAAAGAAGTGATGCAAATTCAGTGCAACGGCTGTTGAAATGGAGTATTTCCGTCCTATGACAATTCCATGTTAAATTCATCGCTTCTGCGTCAATTTTGCACCACTTCCGGATACAAAAAGAACATTTTCATTACTTTTTTGGCGACGCTTTTTCTGCTGCTTTGGTTTCCAAAAAAAATATTGTGGTTTCCGAGGAAAGAATTTTTCATTAATTTTTTGTGTATGTACTAAAAAAAAGCATGCCCTGTTCCAAATATTTTGTCGTTACGATTGTTTCTAATCTGCTGCTTTGGTTTCCAAAAATTTTTTTTGTGGTTTCCGAGGAAAGAATTGTTCACTGAAAAAAAGCATGCCCTGTTCCAAATATTTTGTCTTTACATTAATGAGTTTGGTATTGATTCCGAGTCAAAGAAGCGGAGAATTCATATAAGGATAAAGGTAAAACAAACCTCTTTTAAATTGAAGATTTGCATACTTGATTTTAACAAAACAAATTTAAATGTATTCGTCTCTTTAGCTATTTTTCTTCATATGCTATGAAAGTCCTTAAAAAAACGTATTAATGACAATTTAAATTTTAAAATTCAGACTCAACTTCAATTAGAAATTAAGCTATGTTTCAAGTAAAAAAGTCTTTAAAATAAAGTTGTAAATAACATGACCTAGTTTTGAACGAATTTTCGCGCTGTTGTAAAGAGTCAAAAAGTCGACAAATTTAAAGATGATTTCACTAATTTGGAAAATGTTTTCATAATTATTAAAGACAAGTTGACCTTAATCAAATAAAAAATTTTCTTTCATAAGTCTAAGACTTAATTGGAAAGTTTATCAACTTTGGGACAAGCAAAAAAACTTTATATCAGAGAAATGTTTCTTCTACGCTAAGAAAAAATCGCATTTGTATTTTAAGAACGTGAAATCTTTGGCCTCACGACAATATTCTTTCAGTGTGATTACGTCTAAATTGATTGGTCCTCATCGTCCTTTCCTGCTTACTGGGCTTTATGCGATATACCATATAATATTTATACCCTTCACCACTACTGTGGTACAGGGTATAATAACAGCCTGTTTCTGTATGTCGAACGAGTTCAATCGATCGACTGAAATGCATAGAAACAGCTGTTTTTTGGTTATAAATTCAGCTGGTTGTTTCCATTTTAGTCGATCGACAGAGCTCGTTCGACATACAGAAACAGGCTGTAAGTTTGTGCATTTGTATGTAACGTAAGAAGGAAAAGTCTGAGACCCATCGTTTAGTATACCGATCGTCATAGAATTAAATTCTGAGTCGATTTAGCGATGTCCGTCTGTCTGTCCGTCTGTCTGTTAACGTATTTTTGTGTGCAAAGTACAGCTCGCAGTTTTAGTCCGATTGTCCTAAAATTGGGTATAGGGTCCTGTTTCGGCTCAAAGACGATCCCTATTGATTTTGGAAAAAATCGGTTCAGATTTAGATATAGCTGCCATATATATTTTTCACCGATCTTGTCATAATTGGCGTGTATATCAACCGATCTTCCTCAAATTCCGTACATCCGAATATTTTATCAGTCTCGAAAAACTTGCAAAATATCATCCAAATCGGTTCAGATTTAGATATAGCTCCCATATATAGCTTTCGCCCGATTTACACTCAAATGACCACAGAGGCCAATTTTTTGTTCCGATTTAGTTGACATTTTGCACAGGGAGTAGAATTAGCATTGTAGCTATGTGTGCCAAATTTGGTTGAAATCGGTTCAGATTTAGATATGGCTCCCATATATAGCTTTCGCCCGATTTACACTCATATGACCACAGAGGCCAATCTTTTACTCCGATTTAATTGAAATTTTGCACAGACAGTAGAATTAGCATTGTAGCTATGCGTGCCAAATTTGGTTGAAATCGGTTCAGATTTGGATATATCTTCCATATATAGCTTTCGCCCGATTTACACTCATATTACCACAGTGGCCAATCTTTTACTCCGATATAATTGAAATTTTGCACAGAGAGTAGAATTAGCATTGTAGCTATGCGTGCCAAATTTGGTTGAAATCGGTTCAGATTTAGATATAGCTTCCATATATAGTTTTCGCCCGATATGGACTTATATGGCCCCAGAAGCCAGAGTTTTGGCCCAATTTGGTTGAAATTTTGTACTAGGAGTACAATTAGTAATATAGTCATATGTGCCAAATTTGATTGAAATCGGTTCAGATTTCGATATAGCTCCCGTATATATGTTTTTCTGATTTCGACAAAAATGGTCAAAATACCAACATTTTCCTTCTGAAATCGCCACTGCTTAGTCGAAAAGTTGTAAAAATGACTCTAATTTTCCTAAACTTCTAATACATATATATCGAGCGATAAACCATAAATAAACTTTTTTGAAGTTTCCTTAAAATTGCTTCAGATTTAAATGTTTCCCATATTTATACCCTTCACCACTACTGTGGTACAGGGTATAATAAGTTTGTGCATTTGTATGTAACGCCAAGAAGGAAAAGTCTGAGACCCATCGTTTAGTATACCGATCGTCATAGAATTAAATTCTGAGTCGATTTAGCGATGTCCGTCTGTCTGTCCGTCTGTCTGTCTGTCTGTTGATGTATTTTGGTGTGCAAAGTACAGCTCGCAGTTTTAGTCCGATTGTCCTAAAATTTGGTATAGGGTCCTGTTTCGGCTCAAAGACGATCCCTATTGATTTTGGAAAAAATCGGTTCAGATTTAGATATAGCTGCCATATATATTTTTCACCGATCTGGTCATAATTGGCGTGTATATCAACCGATCTTCCTCAAATTCCGTACATCCGAATATTTTATGAGTCTCGAAAAACATGCAAAATATCATCCAAATCGGTTTAGATTTAGATATAGCTCCCATATATAGCTTTCGCCCGATTTACACTCAAATGACCACAGAGGCCAATTTTTTGCTCCGATTTAGTTGACATTTTGCACAGGGAGTAGAATTAGCATTGTAGCTATGTGTGCCAAATTTGGTTGAAATCGGTTCAGATTTAGATATATCTTCCATATATAGCTTTCGCCCGATTTACACTCATATGACCACAGTGGCCATACTTTTACTCCGATATAATTGAAATTTTGCACAGAGAGTAGAATTAGCATTGTAGCTATGCGTGCCAAATTTGGTTGAAATCGGTTCAGATTTAGATATAGCTTCCATATATAGTTTTCGCCCGATATGG
This sequence comes from Haematobia irritans, assembly GCF_050003625.1. Lineage (NCBI taxonomy): Eukaryota > Metazoa > Arthropoda > Insecta > Diptera > Muscidae > Haematobia > Haematobia irritans. The sequence goes on from NC_134400.1 coordinate 144,262,702, forward strand.
ACTTATATGGCCCCAGAAGCCAGAGTTTTGGCCCAATTTGGTTGAAATTTTGCACTAGGAGTACAATTAGTAATATAGTCATATGTGCCAAATTTGATTGAAATCGGTTCAGATTTCGATATAGCTCCCGTATATATGTTTTTCTGATTTCGACAAAAATGGTCAAAATACCAACATTTTCCTTCTAAAATCGCCACTGCTTAGTCGAAAAGTTGTAAAAATGACTCTAATTTTCCTAAACTTCGAATACATATATATCGAGCGATAAACCATAAATAAACTTTTTTGAAGTTTCCTTAAAATTGCTTCAGATTTAAATGTTTCCCATATTTTTTTACTAACATTGTGTTCCACCCTAGTCCATTAGTCGACTTAAATTTTGAGTCTATAGATTTTGTAGAAGTCTATCAAATTCTGTCCAGATCGAGTGATATTTAAATGTATGTATTTGGGACAAACCTTTATATATAGCCCCCAACACATTTAACGGATGTGATATGGTATCGAAAATTTAGATCTACAAAGTGGTGCAGGGTATAATATAGTCGGCCCCGCCCGACTTTAGACTTTCCTTACTTGTTTTACAATGAAATTATAGTCTTCAGTTACAGATCACTACAAAAATATTTCGTTTGTATGTACTCTGTGCTCCTTGTAAGTACATTGACCCATAAAATATAAAGCTGCAAAGGCAATAACATAATATTCATTAAATTTCACTTTGCATAAATTAACACTGACACTGAATTTAATTTCGAACATCAACAAGTTGTTGCCGAATTTCTCATACTTGGAGGAGGACAAGGACGACGACTACGATGATGATGATGATGTCGAGGACGACGACGACAACAACAACAACCATAGCAATAAAAACAAAACGTTAATTATTATTTTCATTAGACAAATGCGGCACAAACACACATACAGAGACACCTCAAGCATACGCATACTCGTTGGTGTTGCGGCCTTTGACCTAATCCTGTTAATTGTCTGCTGTCAAATGAATTAATTTACGAAAGAAACAAGTGAGCATTAGCTTTACTCACTAAATTTACTCTCTATTTCTCATTTTGGGTTCTCTCAACAAAATATATATGTGTGATAGAAAAATGTCACATCTCTGCTACATCGCAGTGGCTAGACTATACAAAAACCATGAAGGATGATGTACAAAATCAACTTCTTGAATTGGGTATGGGTGCATGGGGTATCTAAACCACCTAACCCATACTAAGGGGGGTGATGTGCAAAAAAACGACTGAGCCAGAAATACGTGAACTGGCAATGTACTCTAAACTTGTTCTCTCTCACTATGTGAGAGCATTACTTTCCATTATTGGAAATATAATAGAGTTCGTTTTGAGTGTAAAAAGGGATATTTTGTCCATGTTTTTTTTTTGTTTTCAAAGAGAATTTCATGGAAAGTCAGATAAATTTATATATGCAGGGTAGCTAAACCAAACAAACTGAACGCATACAATGAGTACAGCTTGTTTTGAGAAAGGAAGTTGATTTTTTCCTATTTTGCTAACTGTTTCCATAGAAGACCCGAGAGGGTGTCTCTCATACTTTGCATTTCAACATGAGTGTGTTTGTGTGCATGTGTGATGGGCACAGTTCATTGCGCATGACGATTTACTCATGGTATGAGAGTTATGAGTTCTCTCACTTGTCAATGCATAAGCAGCGGAAGCTTTATTTTTTTTGTGTACATGTATATGTGTGCATAAATGGCAAGTGTTGTATTGAATAAAGGGGGTGGCATAATGTTGTTGGTGTATGATGTAGTTGTTCGTCGTTCATGTTAAAGTCACCATACCCACCAACAACCAACCATCCTAACAATCCTCATAGTTTCATTGCTTTCTTCTTTGACTCCTTCCACATTCCATTCCATTCGCGTATGACTGCATGGACAAAGTGACTGACTGTGACCCTCTATGCATAATTTTATGGCCACAATTTCTGTACACTTTAGTAGCAATCGGGCTACGAGTCCGGCTGGTACGTTTTGCCTCGGGAATAAATGTCTTAAGGAAGCCCACCGACAAAACAAAAACAACATTCTCGCCGCCAACGCAGATTTACCCAATACACCTTGCTAACGCCAAAAAAAAAGTGTTTCTCTGACAGTCTTCAATTCTACAAATAACGGCGAAAGTTACGTCTTAGCGCGGTTTTTCCTCTTTTCAAGTAATATTGTGAGAGCATTTGATTTTTTGCTGTATCTTTGATCGTAGTCGTCATCATCGTCGTCGTCGTAACAATAACATGCTGAAGTTTAAGTTGGCACTTGGTGTTTTGTGAGATGTGACGATGTCCTGTAAAAGTGAGTTGCTGTAAATCTCAAAAGAAATTCCATTTACGCAGCCGTCGTCCTTATGTCTCGTCAAATCTAAGAATTTTTTACTTTGAAGGCACTTCAAATCCATTTGTGAAATGTAATTTTCGCTGCTGTTGCCGCTAACGCTGTACGAGATGATGAACATCTTTTATAGCCGCGTTTTTTTTTTTTTGTTTTTTTTTTTGCACAGCCGTTTCTTTGTTTCCTAGGCATGGGGCGGGGGACACTTTTGGCCACCGTGCTTAAGGACAACGAAAGAAAACGCAACATATCAAATTTAAGTATCATTCCTTAACGTGAACTCCAATGTAAAGGTTGTTTCTGGCCCCAAAAAGAACAAAAAAAAACTCGAAACGAAACAAACAATAGTACAAAAAAGTTACAATCCAGCGAAAATGAATTTTCAAAGTTTTCTGAAGGGGAAAAAAGGCATCGTAATAATTTAACGCAAGAATGTCTTTTTCGAGTGACAGGATGTGCGGGTCTCTGTGTGTAATTTATGTGGTGCTACAAAACTTTCATTGTCTTTGGTACTTGAATGTGAAATGTGTTTGCATTTGAAAATTCTCATAGAATATGGTCTATGAAGTGTAATCCTTATGCAAAACGGGTTGAGTTATAAAATAGTGACAAAATTATGATAAAATTTTATATGACATTGAGACCGAGAGAACGCTAACAACAATAAAACTATTAAAGGAGCAACAACACCAAACTAAAATCACATAAGGTAGGTAGATATAAAATGTTAAATAATTTGCAAAAATATTGAAATAAAAATTTAAGTAAATAACTTAAATAGATATTAAAGCGCTACATACACTCAAAAAAAAGTGAACTCTCTATTTCACTAAAGCCAATTTAATTTTATTTTAGTTCATGGAATTATTATAATTGGAGAAAGTTTCCTTTACTCTAATAATTTTTTGTGTACGTTAGTTAAATTAACTAAAACCGGTTAACTAAATTCGTGCCTTCCACAAAATAGTTCAGAATTACTTTAAATTTGTAAATTTTACCAAAAATGCGTCCATCATGAACTTCGTATGTCACTAAAGACATTCTTGCAATTTTGAACTCCAAGTTTTTTCTTCAGACTACAAAATTTTCTTTAACAAGTGAAAAAACTTAGTTATGTCTAATAAATTTTCTTGAATTTGTCGAAAAATATTTACTAATTTTTATAACCTCGGCGTGGTGTCAACGTTTGTAATACTGTTTAGTTAAAATTTTCTACAAATATTCAAAATTTTCTAAAATTAACCGAAAGTTTTCTTCCTGGTGGGCTCACTGTTTTTTCAGTGTAATTTTAATAAATGTTTAAAATGTACATCTAGAAAAAAACTTATCCGCATACAAAGTTTTTGCCTTTAATAATTTTGGTTTTGATTCTTTCTTTTAAGACGCAAAAAGCCTTAAAGCCGTTTTATAAACTTTAAATTCGAATGCGACTTCAAGTCTGAATTATGTCATCAATTAAATAAAAAAAATATCTTAACAATAAATGCCTCAAAGACTTTTATAACAAAACCACCTTCTTTTCCACTTTAAAATTTGGATATTTTCCAGCTTTCAGAGCAGCTTAAGTTTAAAAAACATTAAAAATGCTATGCTAATAGCTTTATGTGCTAGTGTTTTTTTTTGTCATTTACTTTAATTATGATTTGCTATTATTATTAAAATCTTTTAATAAAATCAAACATAAACTTTAATAGCGATATCAATAATTTGAGTATTTATTTTAGTTTTTTTTTTAAGATAAGTTGTTTTTAGTTCAACTCACACAAAACATTGAACCCACCAGGAAAGAATTGTGTTCTTTATGACAAAACTAAAAAAAGTAATTTTCCAAAATTCAATTTCTTGAAGGAAATTAGTAGCTTTAATAAAAACAACATTGATGTTAGAAATTTCAAAAATGTCTTTATTTCCATTCGAAGCAAGATGGGCACATTTGTGATAAAATTTACAAATTTTAAGAAATTCTGACCTATTTTGTGGGAGTTACTAATTTGATAAATTTATTTCCATTCATCTTGCTTCGAATACAAAACTAAAAAAGTAGTTTTCCAAAATTCAATTTCTTGAATGAAATTAGTAGATTTAATAAAAACAACATTGATGTTAGAAATTTCAAATTTCCATTCGAAGCAAGATGGGCGCATTTGTGATAAAATTTACAAATTTTAAGAAATTCTGACCTATTTTGTGGGAGTTACTAATTTAGTACATTTTGCTGTTCATTCACTGAAAAAAATATTGTCGTGAGGCAAAAGATTTCATGTCCTTAAAATACGAATGCTTTGTTTGTTTAGTATAGAGACGCATTTCTCTGATATAAAGATTTTTTTCTTGTCCAAAGCCGCTAAACTTTTCAATGAAGTCGTGTTGTCGGCTTAAAACTGAGTACCTTTATAAGAAAGAAAATTTTGTTTGACTTAAGTCAATTTGGCTTAAAGAAATCATCGTAAAATTTGTTGACATTTTGTATCTAGAAAAGCTGAAAAATCTAATAAATTCAAATTAGTTTCTTCAAGTACGTTAAACTAAAATTTAAAACGGAATTATATCTTAAAAGTATCCACAATTCAATTATCCGCTTCTATGGCCTGGAATCAATACTAAAATCATTAGTGTAAACACTAAATCTTTAGAACCGGACATGTTTTTGGATTGCCATTTAAAATATTGAATTTTTATTTAAGTTGTTTGTTTTCAAAATGTTTGATTAATTTTTATTATATTTTATATTTTCAGTTTTATTGCTCTCAGAACTGTAAACTATATATATGCAATGGGAAAAACCCCAAATATTTTAATAATAATAAAATTATAGTAAAATAAAAAATCCAAAGTAGTAAAATAAAAAATTCTTATATACACTGAATAAAATATTACCCTTAAAAATAAAATTTTCATAATATTAAGGGCAATTTTTTATACCCTCCACCATAGGATGGGGGTATATTAACTTTGTCATTCCGTTTGCAACACATCGAAATATTGCTCTAAGACCCCATAAAGTATATATTCTGGGTCGTGGTGAAATTCTGAGTCGATCTGAGCATGTCCGTCCGTCCGTCTGTTGAAATCACGCTAACTTCCGAACGAAACAAGCTATCGACTTGAAACTTGGCACAAGTAGTTGTTATTGATGTCGGTCGGATGGTATTGCAAATGGGCCATATCGGTCCACTTTTACGTATAGCCCCCATATAAACGGACCCCCAAATTTGGCTTTTGATTGCTCTAAGAGAAGCAAATTTCATCCGATCCGGCTGAAATTTGGTACATGGTGTTATGATATGGTCTCTAACAACGGTGCAAAAATTGGTCCATATCGGTCCACTTTTACGTATAGTCCCCATATAAACGGACCCCCAAATTTGGCTTGCGATTGCTCTAAGAGAAGCAAATTTCATCCGATACGGCTGAAATTTGGTACATAGTGTTAGTATATTGTCTCTAACAACCATGCAAAAATTGGGCCACATCGGGCCATAATTATATGTAGCCCCCATATAAACCGATCCCCCGATTTGGCTTGCGGAGCCTCTAAGAGAAGCAAATTTCATCCGATCCGGCTGAAATTTGGTTCGTGGTGTTAGAATATGTTCTCTAATGACCATGCAAAAATTGGTCCACATCGGCCCATAATTATATATAGCCCCCATACAAACCGATCCCCAGATTTGACCTCCGGAGCCTCTTAGAGGAGCAAAAGTCATCCGATCCGATTGAAATTTGGTTCGTGGTGTTGGTGTATGTTCTCTAATGACCATGCAAAAATTGGTCCACATCGGCCCATAATTATATATAGCCCCATATAAACCGATCCCCAGATTTGACCTCCGGAGCCTCTTAGACGAGCAAAAGTCATCCGATCCGATTAAAATTTGGTACGTGGCGTTAGTATATTGTCTCTAACAACCATGCCAAAATTGTTCCATATCGGTCCATAATTATATATAGCCCCCATATAAACCGTTCCCCAGATTTGATTTCCGGAGCCTCTTGGAGGAGCAAAATTCATCCGATCCGGTTGAAATTTGCAACGTGGTGTTAGTATAAGGCCGCTAATAACCATGCCAAAATTGGTCCATATCGGTCTATAGTTATATATAGCCGATCCCCAATCACACAAAAATTGGTCCATATCGGTTCATAATCATGGTTGCCACTCGAGCCAAAAATCAACTACCAAAATTTTATTTTTATAGAAAACATTGTCAAAATATTATTTCTATAGAAAATTTTATCAAAATTTTATTTCTATAGAAAATTTTGTCAAAATTTTATTTCTATAGAACATTTTGTCAAAATTTTATTTCTATACAAAATTTTGTCAAAATTTTATTTCTATAGAAAATTTTTTCCAAATTTTATTTCTATAGGAATTTTTTTCCAAATTTTACTTCTATAGAAAATGTCAAAATTTTATTTTGTCAAAATTTTATTTCTATAGAAACTTTAAACTTAATTATATACGTATTTAATCGGACTTTTTTAGTTTAATATATACCACGTATGGACTATGTTGTATATATTACGTTGTTAGGAAATTTTAAGATACCTTGCAAGTGTTACCGCAACCAAAGTAATTCGATTGTGGATGATTTTGTTTGCCTTCGTCTTCAGTAGAAGTTTCTACGCAATCCATGGTGGAGGGTACATAAACTTCGGAATGGCCGAACTTACGGCTGTATATACTTGTTTTTAAATAAAATAATTAAAGTATGTTTAAAGTATTTTAATTTAGTTTAGAATACTCAGCTTCAAAACGATTGTACTTTGAAGAAGGTAAATTTGACCAAATGTGAAAAAATTTTTTGTTTTTGTTTTTAAGATATAATCTTTGAGGTTTTGAATCCTTGAATCCTTCTTTGAATTAAATATATATTGAAAGTAAGAAAGCATATTTAACTTAATCCTAAAAATGGAGGGGGATTGGTACTAAAGCTAATTTAATTTCATTTTATTTCATGGAAATTGTCATGTTTGAGTTAAAATATCGGAAAATAAATGTCCTTCACATTTAAAATTTAAAATACTGGAACTGAAAGAGAGAAACCATGAATACACAAATGACAATTTTTGCTAAATATGAATTTCAGACAATTTTGAAAAAACCACCCGATATGGCTCGAAATCCTTAAGTGCACTGGCCTAATATGCCAGATTATGCAACATAAATTTTAGGACTCGAAATTTAAAAAAAAAATTCTTTCAAATAATGACATTTTAAATAAAAGAATGATTATAATCTTTGCTACAATTTTTTTTTTTAATTTTGAAATTTTGTGCCTCTCTATTAATGTCATAGGTCTTTGAAGTAAGGCAATTTTTTTTGAAGTAAAGAAAAACACTTTCAATTTAAAGAAATCGTCTTTAATTCAAGTGATATATTGAATCTTTAGATTTTGGATAAAAACACTTCAAATATGGGCTGAGACATATTTTAAAGATTTGCATCTGTGGAATGAAGATACACTGAAAAAACAGTGAACCCACCAGGAAGAAAAATTTTGGTTAACTTTATAAAATTTCGATTATTTGTAGAAATTTTTAACTAAACAGTATTACAAACGCTGATATCACGCCGATATCACAAAAATATGTAAATATTTTTCGACAAATTCAAGAAAATTTATTAGGCATAATTAATTTTATTCAGTTGTTAAAGAAAATTTTCTTTAAAAATTTTCTTTAACAACTGAAAAAATTTTGTAGTTTGAAAGAAAAAATTGGAGTTCAAAATTGCAAGAATGTCTTTAGTGATATACGAAGTTCATGATGGATGCATTTGTAGTAAAATTTACAAATTTAGATCAATAATGAACTAATTTGTGAGAAGTACGAGTTTAGTAAAATTTTTACTTCATTTATGTATAATTTTTTTCTCTGTTTTAGTTAATTTAACTAACGTACACAAAAAAATATTAACGTGATGAAAACTTTCTTCAAACGTAATAATTCCATGCACTAAAAGAGAGTTAAATCGGCTTTAGTGAAATATAGGGTTCACATTTTTTTGAGTGTAAGTATATACTTTACCAGTACCAATTATAATTTGGATTTTGAAACTGGAATTGGTTGTACATGAACGCTTTTATTAATATATAGAAAAAGGAGAATGAAAATTCGTTGAATCAGATATAGGTCCAATCGAAGTTTAATTTTATTCGTCCTAGATCTAAAGCCAGAGTGTTTTCTAAAAAATGTTAACGAAGTCGCATCTTTGGCTCGGAATCAAGACCATAATCTTTGGATCCAGGTTAAGTTTTCTTGAGTGTGTTCGCCAAAACCATTAAAATAGTATTTTTCTTTTAGTGCATTATATATTAGTTTATAATAATATTTATGTTATTGGTGATTTGATAAAAGTCTCGATTCATTCTTTTCCGTTTATTTGTCATGGAGTAGCAATAGTATATACAAATTCTATCTGGACTTGTGCCAAGTAAATTGTGCATTTGAAAGTAGTCTACACATCAATATCCTAGTTGTACATGCTTTACACCTTTACAATTACTTTTGCATTTTAATACCCTCCACCATAAGATGGGGGTATATTAACTTTGTCATTCCATTTGTAACACATCGAAATATTGCTCTAAGACCCCATAAAGTATATATATTCTGGGTCATGGTGAAATTCTGAGTCGATCTAAGCATGTCCGTCCGTCCGTCTGTTGAAATCACGCTAACTTCCGAACGATACAAGCTATCGACTTGAAACTTGGCACAAGTAGTTGCTATTGATGTAGGTCGGATGGTATTGCAAATGGACCATATCGGTCCACTTTTACGTATAGCCACCATATAAACGGACCACCAAATTTGGCTTGCAGAGCCTATAAGAGAAACATATTTCATCCGATCCGGCTTAAATTTGGCACATGGTGTTGGTATATGGTCTCTAACAACCATGCAAAAATTGGTCCATATCGGTCCATAATTATATATAGCCCCCATATAAACCGATCCCCCGATTTGGCTTGTGGAGCCTCAAAGAGAAGCAAATTTCATCCGATCCGGCTTAAATTTGGCACATGGTGTTGGTATATGGCCTCTAACAACCGTGCAAAAATTGGTCCATATCGGTACATAATTATATATAGCCCCCATATTAACCGATCCCCCGATTTGGCTTGTGGAGCCTTAAAGAGAAGCAAATTTCATCCGATCCGGCTTAAATTTGGCACATGGTGTTGGTATGTGGTCTCTAACAACCATGCAAAAATTGGTCCATATCGGTCCATAATTATGTATAGCCCCCATATAAACCGATTCCCAGATTTGGTTTGTGGATCCTCTAAGAGTAGCAAATTTCATCCGATACGGCTGAAATTTGGCACATGGTGTTGGTATATGGTCTCTAATACCCATGCAAAAATTGGTCTACATCGGTCCATAATTATATATAGCCCCCATATAAACCGATCCCAGATTTGGCTTGCGGGGCCTCAACGAGAAGCAAATTTCATAAGATTTTGCTGAAATTTGGTACATCGTGGTAGTATATAGTCTCTAACAACCACGCAAAAATTGGTCCACATCGGTTCATAATTATATATAGACCCCATATAAACCGATCCCCAGATTTGACCTCCGGAGCTTCTTGGAGGAGCAAAATTCATCTGATACGGTTCAAATTTGGAACGTGGTGTTAGTACCTGGCCGCTAACAACCATACCAAAATTGGTTCATATCGGTCTATAGTTATATATAGCCGATCTCCAATCACACAAAACTTGGTCCATATCGGTTCAAAATCATGGTTGCCACTCGAGCCAAATATAATCTACCAAAATTTGATTTCTATAGAAAATTTTGTAAAAATTTTATTTCTATAAAAAATTTTGTCAAAATTTCACTTCTATAGAAAATTTTGCCGAAATTTTATTTCTATAAAAATTTTGCCAAGATTTTATTTTTATAGAAAATTTTGTCAAAATTTTATTTCTATAAAAAATTTGGTCAAAATTTCAGTTCTATAGAAAATTTTGCTAAAATTTTATTTCTATAGAAAATTTTTATTAAAATTTTATGTCTATAGAAAATTTTTTTAAAATTTAATTTCTATAAAAAATTTTCTCAAAACTTTATTTCTATAGAAAATTTTGTGAAAATTTTATTTTTATAGAAAATTTTGTGAAAATTTTATTTCTATAGAAAATTTTGTCAAAATTTAATTTCTATAGAAAATTTTCTCAAAACTTTATTTCTATAGAAAATTTTGTCAAAATTTTATTTCTATAGGAAATTTTGTGAAAATTTTATTTCTATAGAAAATTTTGTGAAAATTTTATTTCTAGAGAAAATTTTGTCAAAATTTCATTTCTATAGAAAATTTTGCCAAAATTTTATTTCTATAGAAAATTTTTATTAAAATTTAATTTCTATAGAAAATTTTGTTAAAATTTAATTTCTATAAAAATTTTTCTCAAAACTTTATTTCTATAAAAAATTTTCTCAAAACTGCTTTTTCTATAGAAAATTTTTTCAAAATTTTATTTCTATAGAAAATTGTGTGAAAATTTGATTTCTATAGAAAATTTTGTCAAACTGAATTATATACGTATTTAATCGATCTTTTTTGATTTAATATATACCATGTATGGACTTACATACAATATAGAAGGCGGTGTTAGGAGGTTTTAAGATACCTTGCCATCGTTAAGCGTTACCGCAACTTAAGTAATTCGATTGTGGATGGCAGTGTTTTGAAGAACTTTCTACGCAATCCATGGTGGAGGGTACATAAGCCTCGGCCTGGCCGAACTTACGGCCGTATATACTTGTTTTTATTATCAGTGCAACTGGCATTAAAAAATACTTTAATTCAAAAATTTTGACTTTCTCTTAACGATTTTGGTATTGATTCCAAGCCAAAGATGCGGCTTCTTTAAAATAAAGAAATATTTTAACGACCTATGTTGCTTTAAATCTAGGATCAATAAAAATAAATTTAAAATTAAGATAGAGATTCCATTTATCGAAATTTCATTCTCTTTTCGCAGCATATTCATAAAGCTATTCACATACAAACAAATGACACTTTAAAAATCCAAATTAAAACGGATACATCAACGTACAAACTGTTTTCTTAATTCCAAAAAAAAAATCTTTAAACCAAAGATGCTAAATCCTCAAAATAAATATTTGCCTATATTTGAAGCTCTTTTATTGTAATGTGTTTTTCGGCTATAAATAGTCATAGGTAGCTTTTTGTATTACAAAATTGAATGAAATAAAAAAAATTAAGATTTAATATTTCGGTTAAATTAAGGACAATTTCTTTAAATAAAAAATGTGTTTCTTTACTTTAAGGAAAATTGGCCTTAGTTCCAAGATATACGACTTTAACGGAGGGACGCAAATTTCTAAATTTTGTGTCCTAAATATAATAAAAAAATTTTCTTGATGCAAGGATTATAAACTTTATCTTAATTAAAATTGTATTATTTTAAAAAAAATTGTCCTTGGTAATTTAGGTTGCATAATTACCAAGGAAAATTCGTATTCGTATTTTAAGGACATGATTCCATGACCTTTGGTCTCACGACAATATTTTTTCAGTGAAATTTATATTAATTGTTCACGTGTTTGCCTTTACTCAAAAATAAGTGAACTCTCTATTTCACTAAAGCCAATTTAACTTTATTTTAGTTCATGGAATTATTATGTTTGGAGAAAGTTTTCTTTACTCTAATAATTTTTTGCGTACGTTAGTTAAATGAATTAAAAAACAAAAAATATATACACAAGATATTTACTAAATTCATATTTTTCACAAAATAGTTAATTATTTCTTTAAATTTGTAAATTTTACTACAAATTCGTCCATCATGAACTTCGTATGTCACTAAAGACATTCTTGCAATTTTGATCTCCAATTTTTTTTTTAACTACAAAATTTTCTTTAACGAGAGAAAAAAAAATTAATTATGCCTAATAAATTTTCTTGACTTTTTAGAAGAATATTTACTTATTTTTGTGGTATCGGCGTGATGACAGCGTTTGTAATACTGTTTAGTTAAAATTTTCTAAAAATATTCAAAATTTTCCAAAATCAACCAAAAGTTTTCTTTCAGGTGGATTCACTGTTTTTCAGTGTATGCATATATTTTGCAAATATCACAATTTGCCATTGCGAACCAAATACCTTGTGTAGAGGAGAAATACGTTATACTAATTAGCATATTGTTTTATAATCTGACACATAAACACAACTTCATGTTAGAGCAAAAGGCAAAACCTTCATTTGGCCCATTGCTATTGCTCTATATAATGACAGACATGGTTGGCTGTGTGACAGGGTCCTTGTTAGTGACAAACAGGATGTTGTTTTAAATGAAATCCTTTAATTGGTATAGTTAGCAAATCCCATGCCCCAGAGAGCAGCAGATCTATTGCGAAATTAATTCTACTGCAACGCCGTAAACACCAACTATATCAATAAGCCTTCGTCTACGTTCTGAAATTGGATGCTATTCTCAAGCAATTTCATTGTATTTGACTGTCGTCATTCGCTCAATCATTGACTGACATTGATGGAAACATGATTTGTAAATAATGCACTTGAATTTGCATAAAATTTGCAAATTTAATGCAAATCAGTTTTTTTTCTCCAGCAACATTGTTTTTTTTTGTCTATTGTTAAATAAAAAAAGGTTTCACTCGTACAGCTGCAACGAAATTATTGGAAAATTCACGGAGCGGGAAACAAAGATGTGATGTGCTCAGGCACAGGTATTAAAAAGGGTGTGCTTTCTTTCCTATGGGTATATTTTTGTTTTTCGCCAACAAAGCTAATTTGCATAAGTTTTGAAAAAAAAAAAAGAAAAACCGAATGTGTATGTGATTTCGCAAAGTGAAAACAATATTAGGGGTTGTTTTTTTTTTCGATGTTTTGCTTGTGGCGTTATAAGATTGCCAATACGCTACAAGGATATACTCATATGTAAGAGCAGCATCACATCTTGTTTATCATCATATTTGAAATTGTTTTTAGTATATAGCATGTAGATATAGGCAAATTACTTCTGCAAAATATGCCAAAGAATCTACACTTAAAACAATAATATTTATAAGTTATAAGAAAAAAATTAAAAACAATCCCAGAGGCATTAAAAAAATATTTATATTATTAACTAATAATAAATTCGAGTTTAAGCACTAAAAGCAAAAACTAAAACTGTAAAATCAGAACAAATATGTATTAAGCGCCATAAGAAGTTCAAGATGACAGCATATGTGGTCTAATTCACAAATTTTTAAAAACTTCTGAACTATTTTGTGGGAAATTCGAATTTAATAAATCGTTATGCTTCATTTGTAATAATAATTTCACATCCTTTATTAATTAATTTTAAGTAACGTCCCCAAAAAAGTATTAAAGTCAAGGAAACTTTCTCAAAACATAATAATGCCATGAACTAAAAATAAACTCAAATTGGATTGAGTTCCCTATGCAGTGGTTCACTTTTTTTTTTTTTTGTGAAAGCAATATAGTCACATTTTCAGTATTCATTTTCAGAGAGGGAGAGTTAGGGCTCAAACTCTCCCTCTCTGAAAATGAATACTGATTTACATTTACATTTACATTTACATTTAAATGTAAATGAATCTTTTGTTTTCTCGTACCATCGCCACGGTTTTCACTATACTCATAATAACAAAATAATCTAACAAAATAAAAAAAAAAAAATTACCAAATTTTGAAATATTTATTTTGAAGTTTTTGATCAAAATTTTGCTAAAATTGTATTTCTTTGGAAAACATTGTCAAAATGTTATTTCTTTAGCCAATTTGATCGACATTTACGTCTATAGAATATTTTGTAAAAATGTTAGTTCTGTAGAAAATTTTGTCACAATTTTATCTATTTGTCAAAATTTTATTACTCTAGAAGATTTTTTATTCTTATTCGGAAAATTTCGATAAAATTTTATGTCTCTAGAAATTTTTGTCAAAATTTTATTTCTTTGGAAAATTTTGTAAATTGTTTTTTATAAAACACAATTTGCCAAAAGTTGATATCTATCGAAAATTTTGTCAAAATTTTATTTCTTTAGAAAATTTTGTCAAAATTTTATACCTCTAGAAAAATTTAACAAACTTTTATTGCTCTAGAAAATTTTGTAAGTTTTTTTCTATAGAAAATTTTGGCAAAATTTAATTTCTCTACAAATTTTTTTTTCATAATTTTATTGCTACAGAAAATTTTTTCAAAATTTTATTTCTATAGAAAATTTTGTCAAAATTTAATTTCCCTATAGATTTTTTTCAATTTTATTGCTATAGAAAATGTTGTCAACATTTTATTTCTATAGAAAATGTTGTCGAAATTTTACTTCTATAAAAAATTATGTCCAAATGTTATATCTATAGAAAATTTTGTCAAAATTGTATTTCGTTTTGTTTTGTTATTGTTGGTTTTGTTCTTTAATCATTGTTGTTGTTTTTCTGATTTCAGTTTAAAACCATGAATTGACTAAACTACAAGTGTAGCTTAACCAACCAAAATTTTGTCCAAATTTTATTACAATAGAAAATTTTGTCAAAATTTTATTTCTATAGAGAATTTTTGGCAAAATTTTATTTCTATAGAGAATTTTTGGCAAAATTTTATTTCTATAGAGAATTTTTGGCAAAATTTTATTTCTGTAGAAAATTTTGGCAAAATTTTATTTCTATTGAAAATTTTGTCAAAATTTTATTTCTATAGAAAATCTTGTCAAAATTTTATTTCTATAGAAAATGTTGCCAACATTTTATTTCTATAGAAAAATTTGTCAAAATTTTATTTATATAGAAAATTTTGTCAAAATTTTATTTCTATAGAAAATTTTGTCAAAATTTTCTTTCTATAGAAAATTTTGTCAAAATTTTATTTCTATAGAAAATTTTGTCAAAATTTTCTTTCTATAGAAAATTTTATCAAAATATTATTGCTATAGAAAATTTTGTCAAAATTTTATTTCTATAGAAAATTTTGCTAAAATCGTTTTTCTATAGAAATATATTTTTTCTACAGAAAATTTTGTAATTTTCTCGATAGAAAATTTTTTCAAAATTTTATTTCTATAGATAGTTTTGGCAAAATTTTATTTCTATAGCTAATTTTGGCAAAATTTTATTTCTTTAGACAATTTTGGTAAAATTTTATTTTTATAGAAAATTTTTTCAAAATTTTATTTATTTAGAAAATGTTTTCAAAATTTAAATTCTCTAGAAAATTTCGATAAAATTTTATGTCTCTAGAAGATTTTACTTCTATCAAAAATTGTGTCCTATTTTTATATCTATAGACAATTTTGTCAACATTTTATTTCTATAGACAATTTTGTCCAAATTTTATTTCTATAGAAAATTTTGTCAAAATTTTAATTCTATTGAAAATTTTGTCACAATTTAATTCCCCAGAAATTTTTTTTCATAATTTTATTGCTAAAGAAAATGTTGTCAACATTTTATTTCTATAGAAAATTTTGTCGAAATTTTACTTTTATAAAAAATTGTGTCCAAATTTTATATCTACACACAAAAAAATTTTTTTCTGATTCAATCACGAAATTAATTGATCCAATTAATTTTTTAATTGAAATGTCTTCAATCACAGAAATGATAGTATCAATTAAAAAAATAATTGACAGTCAATTAAACAATTAATTGATCCAATTAAATATTTAATTGATACTATTAATTTGTGTGATTGATTTTTATTTCAATTAAAAAATTTGTTGAAATAATTAAATTTTTAATTGAATATTTTTTAAAACTCAATTAAGATTTTAATTGGAAAAAATTTTGTGAAATTTTTTTCTGTGTATAGAAAATTTTGTCAAAACTTTATTTCTATAGAAAATTTTGTCAAAATTTTATTTCTATAGAAAATTTTGCTAAAATTTTATTCCTATTGAAAATCTTGTCAAAATTTTATTTTTATAGAAAATTTTGTCAAAATTTTATTTCTATAGAAAATTTTGTCAAAATTTTACTTCTATAGAAAATTTTGTCAAAATTTTATTTCTATAGAAAATTTTGTCAAAATGTTATTTCTATAGAAAATTTTGCTATAATCGTTTTTCTATAGAAATATATTTTTTTACAGAAAATTTTGTCATTTTTAGAAAATTTTTTCGAAATTTTATTTCTATAGATAGTTTTGGCAAAATTTTATTTCTATAGCTAATTTTGGCAAAATTTTATTTCTATAGACAATTTTGGCAAAATTTAGCTCTATAGAAAATTTTTGTCAAAATTTTATTTCTTTAGAAAATTTTTTCAAAATTTAAATTCTTTAGAAAATTTCGATGAAATTTTATGTCTCTAGAAAATTTTGTCAAAATTTAATTTCTTTGGAAAATTTAGTAAATTGTTTTTTATAAAACAAAACTTATTTCTACAAACAATTTTGCCAAAAGTTGATATCTATAGAAAATTTTATCAAAATTTAGCAATATAGAAAATTTTTTAAAAAATGTATACCTCTAGAAAATGTTTTTCTATAGAAAATTGTGGCAAGATTGAATTTCTCTAGAAAATTGTGTCATAATATTATTGCTATAGAAAATTGTGTCAAAATATTATTGCTATAGAAAATTGTGTCAAAATTTTATTTCTGTAGATAATTTTGGCAAAATTTAGCTCAATAGATTTTCCCCCATATTCATAAAAGTTAACAAAAACTTTTAACCTACTATTACCATACAAATTCCTTCTATAAACCTTCAGTAAATTATTATGAATATAGGCATTTATTTCTATAGACAAGTTTGGCAAAATTTGGTTCTATAGGAAATTTTTTCAAAATTGTATTTCTTTAAAAAATGTTTTCAAAACTTAAATTCCCTAGAAAATTTCGATAAAATTTTATTTTGTCCAAATTTTATTTATTTTGTCAAAATTTTATTTCTATAGAAAATTTTGCAAAATTTTATTTTATATTGTTAGTTATTTATTTTATAAATTTTACTGCTATTGAAAATTTTGCCAAAATTTTATTTCTATAGAAAATTTTGCCAAAATATTATTTCTATGGATAATTTTGGCAAAATTTAATTTTGCATAGATAATTTTGGCAAAGTTTTATTTTTATAGATAATTTTGGCAAAATTTAGCTGTATAGAAATTTTTGTCAAAATTGTATTTCTTTAGAAAATGTTCTCAAATCTTAAATTCTCTTGAAAATTTCGATAAAATTTTATATCTATAGAAAATTTTGTCAAAATTTTATTTTGCTATATACAAAATTTTATTTAAATTTTGATTTTGATAATATTTTATTTCTCTAGAAAATTTTTTTAATTGTAGAAAATTTTGTAAAATTTTTGGTATAGGAAATTTTGACAAAATTGTGTTTCTATAACAAAATTAAGTACATTTTAGTTGGAGAGGAATATTTTGCAAAATCTACCAAAATATCAAGAATTCTATCAATCTAGCAAACAGTAAAAAATCTACAATTTTTGGTAGAATTCTAACAACTGTGGCAAGCGTGACTATCACTCGTTACCGTCATATAGGCAGTGATGCATTACAGAGAGGGTATAATCCACGTCTGAAAAACTTTTTGGTGTCGGGCGAAGCAGGGATTGAACCGACGATCTTTTGTATGCAAGACGGGTATTCTAACCATTGCACCACGATGGCTCCCCAGGCCTACATTAAAAGAAGAGTTTTCTTGTCTGAGGAACGAAATTTTAGACCAGCAAAGTTTTCTGTTGACCCTACAAAATTTTCTTTTAAATAAAATAAAAATGTTCAGAGACAAAAGTTGAATTGCTTATCATAAAGTTGGGTTCATTTTTTTCTAAAAAAGAACTTAAAAAAAATTTGCCTAAAATTTCGTTCCAAAGGAAAGTATTTTCCCTTTGGGTGTATAACTGTAATTTGACATTAACTTTCGCATAGATATAGTTGATCACTATAAAAGTAATAAAATATCTAGTTAAATTAGAGCTATTACCAAAATTTCTTCAGGTTCATAGTCTTCCGTTTCCGACATGCCAATTTGCATTACGAACCCCAGCAAAAGTTCAATGTTCTCTTTAATTTTAATTTTTGTTTTTTGCTACTTTTGTTTTGCATTAAGGGTTCATCACATTAGCATTGTCTCTTATTCTCCATTATTATTGTCTGTTGTTTTTTACACCCCATCCAAACACCGCCATCAGTTCGACCTTCAGCATTGTCTGGCCTGGTTTGTTCTCTTCTGCTATGGTTTGCCCTGGATGCCTCTTTTACTTCCTAACCCAAATTAAAATTATGTTAATGAATGAACAATTTTTATTACAAACGAAACAGAGAGTGATGCGACAGCATCCAGCGGCCCAGACAACATCAACAGCAGCATCATCATTGGAATCAGGCACCAGACACCATTGAGCAGAGCAGCAAGCCTGCATTCGAATTAAGCATAATAATCAGGAACTTTTTTCTTTTGTGCCTACTGAGTGTGTGTGTGTGTGTGCACGATTTTTGGTTTTGTTGTTCTGTGCTCTGTGGATTTTCGGTGGTTTATTCCAATTGCGCGATGGTAGAAATTATTTTATGAAAATCCAGACGGACATAGGCCGGCGACGGCAGCGGCAGCGGCAGCAGGGAGATAGAGTAGCTTCACTGTTCGCTCGTTATGAATGTAGGACGATGTAGTAGTGTATCTTCTGCTCACAATTTATAAATCACGGCCAAGGCCATGCCAATGAGTGAATGAATGAATAAATAATTGAACAAATGTTGCCGGCGACTTCCTTTAGCAGCTTAAGGCCGGTGAAAATACCATAACAGATCCATGACTCTTAGTCTTTTCGATGTTTTTTTTTTTGTTTATTTTTGTTTTCCTGGAAGATAATTAGTTGAATGGAGGCTGTGTATAAAAGTGCCTGTCTGCCCTGTAAATCTGAGTCATTCACTTTTTGAATTTTTTAAATCAGACCATGACCATGGATAACGCAGAATTTTTTAATTTTATCTTTCTGGTATTATTAAAGTGATGGGGGCAGTGAACCCACCAGGAAGGAAAATTTTGATTCATTTTAGAACATTTTAACTAAACTGTGTTACAAACGCTGATACCACAAAAATAAGTAAATATTTTTCGACAAATTCAAGAAAATTTAGTACACATAATTGTTATTATTTTTTTTTTCATTTGATAAAGAAAATTATGTAGTTTGAAGGAAAAAATTAGACTTCAAAATTGCCAAAATGTCTCCAGCGAAGTTCAAAATAGGCGCATTTTTGGAAAAAGTTAAGTGAAACTATTATACGCCAAAAGTGATTACAGTCCGTTTCCTCGACTCTATGTTTTGAGAATAATTTCATGAATTAAAATATAGTTTAATTGGCTTTAGTGTAATAGATGGTATACTTTTTTTGAGTATATATAACATAAAGCCCACACCCATATATAAGTGAACCCACCATAAAAGAAAATGTAGGCTTATTTTAGAAAATTGTAACTGTACTATTTTTATACCCACCACCATAACAGGTTGGCTGATACGTCCCCGGTCTGACATATAGATGGTGTCGCTAGTATTAAATGCATATTATTTTTATATAGTACCAACCTTCAAATGATTCGTGTCAAAATTTGACGTCTGTAAGTCAATTAGTTTGTGAGATAGAGCGTCTTTTGTGAAGCAACTTTTGTTATTGTGAAAAAAATGGAAAAAAAGGAATTTCGTGTTTTGATGAAATACTGTTTTCTCAAGGGAAAAAATACGGTGGAAGCAAAAACTTGGCTTGATAATGAGTTTCCGGACTCTGCCCCAGGGAAATCAACAATAATTGATTGGTATGCAAAATTCAAGCGTGGTGAAATGAGCACCGAGGACGGCGAACGCAGTGGACGCCCGAAAGAGGTGGTTACCGACGAAAACATCAAAAAATCCACAAAATGGTTTTGAATGACCGTAAAATGAAGTTGATCGAGATAGGAGAGGCCTAAAAGATATCAAAGGAACGTGTTGGTCATATCATTCATCAATATTTGGATATGCGGAAGCTCTGTGCAAAATAAGTGCCGCGCGAGCTCACATTTGTCCAAAAACAACAACGTGTTGATGATTCTGAGCGGTGTTTGCAGCTGTTAACTCGCAATACACCCTAGTTTTTCCGTCGATATGTGACAATGGATGAAACATGGCTCCATCACTACACTCCAGAGTCCAATCGACAGTCGGCGGAGTGGACAGCGACCGGTGAACCGTCTCCGAAGTGTAGAAAGACTCAAAAGTCCGCTGGCAAAGTAATGGCCTCTGTTTTTTGGGATGCGCATGGAATAATTTTTATCGATTATCTTGAGAAGTGAAAAACCATCAACAGTGACTATTATATGGCGTTATTGGAGCGTTTGAAGGTCGAAATCGCGGCAAAACGGCCCCATATGAAGAAGAAAAAAGTGTTGTTCCAACAAGACAACGCACCGTGCCACAAGTCATTGCGAACGATGGCAAAAATTCATGAATTGGGCTTCGAATTGCTTCCTCACCCACCGTATTCTCCAGATCTGGCCCCAGCGACTTTTTCTTGTTCTCAGACCTCAAAAGGATGCTCGCAGGGAAAAAAGTTGGCTGCAATTAAGAGGTGATCGCCGAAACTGAGGCCTATTTTGAGGCAAAACCGAAGGAGTACTACCAAAATGTTATCAACAAATTGGAAGGTCGTTATAATCGTTGTATCGCTCTTGAAGGGAACTATGTTGAATAATAAAAACGAATTTTGACAAAAAAAATTGTTTTTCTTTGTTAGACCGGGGACTTATCAGCCAACCTGTTAGAATGGTGTCGGGGGTATAATAAGTTTGTCATTCCGTTTGTAACACATCGAAATATCGATTTGCGACTGTATAAAGTATATTATTAATCAGGGAGAAATGCTAAGACGATATAACCATGTCCGTCTGTCTGTCTGTTATAATCATGCTACAGTCTTCAATAATGAAGCAATCGTGCTGAAATTTTGCACAAACTCGTCTTTTGTCTGCAGGCAGGTTAAGTTCGAAGATGAGTTATATCGGTCCAGGTTTGGATATAGTGTCCATATAAACCGACCTCCCGATTTGAGGTCTTAGGCTTAGGGAACCCGTAATTTTCACCCAATTTGCCTGAAATTGGAAATCTAGAGGTACTTTAGGACCATAAAGAGGTGTGTCAAAAAATTGTGAGTATCGGTCCATGTTTTGGTATAGCCCCCATATAGACCGATCATCCGATTTACTTCTGTGGCTTCTAGAATCCGTAGGTTTTATCCAATTTGCATGAAATTTGAAATCTAGATGTATTTTAGGACCATAAAGAGGTGTGTCAAAAAATTGTTAGTATCGGTCCATGTTTTGGTATAGCCCCCATATAGAACGATCATCCGATTTTACTTCTTGGGCTTCTAGAATCCGTAGCTTTTATCCAATTTGCATGCAATTGGAATTCGAGAGATATTTTAGGACCATAAAGAGGTGTGTCAAAAAATTGTGAGTATCTGTCCATGTTTTGGTATAGCCCCCATATATACCGATCATCCGATTTTACTTCTGGGGCTTCTAGAATCCGTAGCTTTTATCCAATTTGCATGAAATTTGAAATCTAGATGTATTTTAGGACCATAAAGAGGTGTGCCAAAAAATGATGAGTATCGGTTCATGTTTAGGTATAGCCCCCATATAGACCGATCATCCGATTTTACTTCTTGTGCTTATAGAAACCGTAGTTTTTATCCTATTTGCTTGAAATTGTAAATATACTCGTATGTAAGACTCACAAAAACGTGTATCGGATTTAGTTGTTATCGGTCCATTTGGTAAGGCCTCCATATAGACCGATTTCACTTCTTGAGGGTATAGAAGCGTACTGATCATGAAAATTGGTTGAAACTGCTCTGCGTGGGAGAATATCTGTCATTCTGGATTCACACAGAGACAAATTTGTATGTATTCAGCTTCTGAATGCACGATTTCACTTGAGTCGTAAGAAATGCGAATGTGTGGCTGAAGCGATCTGATTTTTTCACAAAAAATCGTCTTGTTATGAAATGAGCTTTTTATACCCTCCACCATAGGATGGGGGGTATATTAACTTTTTATACCCTCCACCATAGGATGGGGGGTATATTAACTTTGTCATTTCGTTTGTAACACATCGAAATATTGCTCTAAGACCCCATAAAGTATATATATTCTGGGTCGTGGTGAAATTCTGAGTCGATCTGAGCATGTCCGTCCGTCCGTCCGTCCGTCCGTCCGTCTGTTGAAATCACGCTAACTTCCGAACGAAACAAGCTATCGACTTGAAACTTGGTACAAGTAGTTGTTATTGATGTAGGTCAGATGGTATTGCCAATGGGCCATATCGGTCCACTTTTACGTATAGCCCCCATATAAACGGACCCCCAAATTTGGCTTGCGAGGCCTCTAAGAGAAGCCAATTTCATCCGATCCGGCTGAAATTTGGTACATGGTGTTAGTATATGGTCTCTAACAACCATGCAAAAATTGGTCCACATCGGTCCATAATTATCTATAGCCCGCATATAAACCGATCCCCCGATTTGGCTTGCGAGGCCTCTAAGAGATGCAAATTTCATCCGATCCGGCTGAAATTTGGTACATGGTGTTAGTATATGGTCTCTAACAACCATGCAAAAATTGGTCCACATTGGTCCATAGTTATATATAGCTCCCATATAAACCGATCACCAGATTTGACCTCCGGAGCCTCTTGGAAGACCAAAATTCATCTGATTCAGTTGAAATTTGGTACGTGGTGTTAATATATGGCCTCAAACTCCCATGCAAAAATTGGTCGAAATCGGTCCATAGTTATATATAGCCCCCATATAAACCGATCCCCAGATTTGACCTCCGGAGCCCCTTGGAAGATCAAAATTCATCCGATTCGGTTGAAATTTGGTACGTGATGTTAGTATATGGTATCCAACAACCATGCAGGAATTGGTTCATATCAGTCCATAATTATATATAGCACCCATATAAACCGATCCCCAGAATTGACCTCCGGTGCCTTTTGGAGAAGCAAAATTCATCCGATCTGGTTGAAATTTTGTACGTGGTTAGTATATTATATTTAACAACCATGCCAAAAGTGGTCCATATCAGTCCATAATCATATATAGCCCCCATATAAACCGATCCCGAGATTTGGTGTTGGAGCCTCTTGGAGGAGCAAATTTCGTCCGAGTCAGTTGAAATTTAGTACATTGTGCTAGTATATGGCCGTTAACAACCATGCCTAACTAGGTCCATATCGGTCTATAGTTATATATAGCCCTCAGATAAATCGATCCCCAATCACACAAAAATTGGTCCATATCAATATTTGTATATAGCCCCCATATAAGCGACCCCGATATTTCAATTCTAGCTCCCTACGTACCGTGCAAAAATCCATATCGATTCGTAATTATTTGTAGACTTACCTACACATACTTTTTTTGCCTAATGTATACCACGTATGGACTAACACACAATTTAGAAACGATTTAAGATATCACAACCCAAGTAATTCGATTGTGGCTGACAGTCTTTCGTAGAAGTTTCTACGCAATCCGTGGTGGAGGGTACATAAGGTTCGGCCTGGCCGAACTTACGGCCGTTTATACTTGTTTTATATTTTTGCTGAAAAAGTGTTGAAAACCCGACATACGATTGCAAAAAAACGCAATCGTATATTAAGGACATGAAATGTCTGACGTCACGACAATATTTTTTTGTGCCTTAAAGGTAACCTTACCTCAATTCCCAGCTTCTTTTGTTTAGAATCAATATCAATATCGTTAGTGTAAAGACGAAATCCTTTTAACTGGGCATGCTTCTTTTGAGTGCAATAACAGTGTTAAACCTTATAATCACTGTGTTTAGAATAGCAACAGCATTATATTTCAGACAATATCCTTTTTGGATCTTCATAAAGTTCAACTTATTAATTTTGTGTAATTCATGGTGATACCCTTTGAATGCACTGAAAAAAAAATCATACCGGTTCCAAATATTTTGTCTTTACATTAATAATTTTGGTATTGATTCCGAGCCAAAGAAGCGGAGAATACAAGTAAGGATACTTTTAAGACACAATTCTCTTTTAAATTTGGGTTTTGTGTACTTGCTTCTAGGAAGCAAATTTTAATTTTTCGTTTTTTCAGCCTTTTTTCTTCATATGCTATCAAAGTCCTTTAAAAACGAGTTAACGGCAACTTTATTTTCCAAATTCAGACTCAACTTCCAGTAGAAATTATGCTATGTTTCAAGTAAGAACCGTCTTTAAAATAAAGTGTTGAAAGACATGTCCTATATTTGAACGATTTTTTACTTTGTAGTCAAGATGCAAAAAGACAATAAATTTAAAGACAATTTCATTAATTTTAAAGAATTTTTCTGAATTATTAAAGTCAAGTTGACCTTAGCTCAAAAATTTTTTCTTTCATGTTATGATACCCATTTTAAGTCAAATCACTTAATTATAAAGATAATACGCAATAATACGAAATGCGTCTTCTAAAGGGTGATACGGTCAAAATTTGGTCAATATAAACTTGACGTATTTCTTTCAATTTTGCATTTAAAAAACCTGAACACCCATCATTTAACTGATCCAATTAATTTTTTAATTGAAATGTCTTCAATCACAGAAATGATAGTATCAATTAAAAAATTAATTGACAGTCAATTAAAAAATTAATTGATCCAATTAAAAAATTAATTGATACTATTAATTTGTGTGATTGATTTTTATTTCAATGACAAAAAATTTGTTGATTCAATTAAATTTTTAATTGAATATTTTTTAAAACTCAATTAAGATTTTAAGTGGAAAAATTTTCGTGAATTTTTTTTCTGTGCGCAAAGCTGGCAAAATCGCTAAAAGTTGCCAAATCAACCGTTACAAATGTAATTAAAGTGTTTGGGGAACGTTTGTCGACAGCCAGGAAGTCTGGATCGGGGGGAAATCGAAAACCGGAAGCCGCTGAGACGTCAAAGAGAGTTGCCGGTAGTTTCAAGTAACCTCTCACTCCGAGATGCCGCAAATAAGCTGGGTGTATCGCCTACAACTGTGCATCGAGCCAAAAAACGAGCCGGACTATCGACTTACAAGAAGGTAGTGACTCCAAATCGCGATGATAAACAAAATATGACGGCCAAAGCGCGATCCCGGAGGCTGTACACGACGATGCTGACGAAGTTTGACTGCGTGGTAATGGACGGCGAAACCTACGTCAAAGCCGACTACAAGCAGCTTCCGGGACAGGAGTTTTATACGGCAAAAGGAAGGGGAAAGGTAGCAGATATTTTCAAGCACATAAAACTGTCAAAGTTCGCAAAGAAATATCTGGTTTGGCAAGCCATCTGTACCTGTGGCTTGAAAAGCAGCATTTTCATAGCTTCCGGGGCTGTCAACCAAGAAATTTACGTGAAAGAGTGTTTGAATAAACGTCTGCTGCCTTTCCTGAAGAAACACGGTTGTTCCGTACTGTTTTGGCCGGATTTGGCATCTTGCCATTACGGTAAAAAGGCCATGGAGTGGTACGCCGCCAACAACGTGCAGGCGGTTCCCAAGGACAAGAACCCTCCCAACACGCCAGAGCTCCGCCCAATTGAGAAATACTGGGATATTGTCAAGCGGAACCTAAAAAAGACCAAAAAACTGCTAAGGACGAGCAGCAGTTCAAGGCAACTGGCTTTCTGTGGCGAAGAAGGTGGACAAGGTGGCTGTACAAAATCTGATGGCAGGTGTCAAGCGTGAGGCCCGGCAATTCGGATTTGGAAAAGCGAAAAGCGAATATTTTTCCTGAATTTTATACTAATTGAACTTGAAAAAGAAATTTAATTTGATTTTTTAAATAAACGATTTCACCGATTTACACGCGTTTTCCCTTGACCAAATTTTGACCATATCACCCTTTATGCTAAGCAAAATTTTTATTCGTATTTTAAAGACATGAAATCTTTGACCTCACGACAATATTTTTTTCAGTGTATACTATGTATGTGTGTAATGCAAAATTCAATTGCAGAAACAGGATTGCAAGAAAAGAAGTGGATTTGGGATTTTATAAGAATTCTAGATTCTCAATTGGCTCTTAACGTTAACAAGGTGCTTGCAAAATAATAAAAAGCTGAGCCATTTTGAAAAAAAAAAAAACAAAATAAAATACAAATGTAAGGGATAATTGGAATAGTAGTAAATATATGTGTAACTATAATGCCAACCATGTACACTCACACTCACGCACACTCACACACACACACACATACAAAGGAAATCAATGACAAGACATGAGAAAATTTATGTACACATGTCGCTATACACATATGTGTGTGTGTCTAGTTAGTATATTCACATATGTTTACGCCACACTTCATGAGGGTGAGAATTTCTATGGGGGTGAGTTTTTTTTTGTTTTTGCTATTCTTTATTTTTACAAATATGAAAAACTCATGGAAACTCAGCCTATACAACCTTTATTAATGCCAAACGACTGATATTCTATTTCACACACACACGCACTCGCAAAAATACCCATTTCATGTGTACCAAATGGCAAGTGTGTATATTGGAAGCCTTTAACCCCAGAGCATATCAAAGTATGAGTGAATACTAATACGAATCCATGTTCGTTTGTCACTGTATGTTATACCAATCCTTAACTCTATGCTCTATACTCATTCACCAACAAAGGCAACAGACAGAGACCATTTTTCTTTTATGCTGAAATACAGAATTTTCCCATATTTCTTAGTCTAGCAACGGATGGACAAGCGAAGGAATCTTTCTACCTGCCTTTTTTTGGGATTTTTTCCCTCATTGCCATGATGAAATTTGGGTGAAAAAAAGACATCCATTTTCATTTTTTGCTCTCGTGAAAACCAATCAGCATTCGGTTAGTGTCAGAGATGTCCAATATGGTTGACTTCCATTCCAGACAAGAAATTTGATAGTCATACCATGCATATTTAGGCCATTTTCTCAGCATGGTTCTTAGGTCGGAAGTAAATGAATGAAGATGGGTGATACACAGAAACAGGTAAACAGTTAATTTTAGAAAATGTAGATTATTTTTTTTTTAACTAAACGGTATTAAAAACGCTGCAATCACGCCGATAGCGCAAAAATAAGTAAACAGTTTTCGTTAAAGTCGTATGTCTTTGAACTAAGACGTGTTTTCCTTAAAGTAAATAAATATATTTATGATTTAAAGAACTCGTTCTTAAATTAACTGAAATATTGAATCTTCCAATTTAAGGTAAAAACGCTTCAAATATAGGCTTAAGGTAAGTATAAAGTTCGAGTTTAGCCGCTAATTTTCACTAAAGTGAAAACTAAATCAGTAAAAAAAGTCATAAAATTATACATATTTGTTGCAGATTTCATTATAACTTGACGGGGAATATCCCAAAGCAAATTTTCACAAAGTTTGTATTCCTTAAAATGGATTATTAGAGAAAAGTAATCGTGAAAAAATGATGATTTTAGCGGCTAATGTCGAATTTAATACCCACCTTAAGACTTAATTTGAGGTTTTAGCATCCCTGCTTTAAAGATTTTTTTTTTTTGAATTAAGGAACCATTGCTTAATTTGAAGTATCCGTTATAATTTGGATTTTTATACCCTCCACCATAGAATGGGGGTATATTAACATTGTCATTCCGTTTGTAACACAATGAAATATTGCTCTAAGACCCCATAACGTGGTGAAATTCTGAGTCGATCTAAGCATGTCCGTCCGTCCGTCCATCCGTCTGTTTAAATCACGCAAACTTCCGAACGAAACAACCATCTTGCAGTGTATAGGGCTTTGCCAAAATACATTTGACAAGCATACTTTTCCTCCGTTGGCTAAGCTACACTTGTAGTTTAGTCAATGCATGGCTTTAAGTTGAGATCAAAAACAACAATAATGATTGAAGAGAAGCCAACAATAACAAACAAAACGAAATACAATTTTGACAAAAAATTTTCTATAGAAATAAAATGTTAATAAAATTTATCTTAGAAATTATATAAAACAAGTAAGGAAAGTCTAAAGTCGGGCGGGGCCGACTATATTATACCCTGCACCACTTTGTAGATCTAAATTTTGGATACCATATCACATCCGTCAAATGTGTTGGGGGCTATATATAAAGGTTTGTCCCAAATACATACATTTAAATATCACTCGATCTGGACAGAATTTGATAGACTTCTACAAAATCTATAGACTCAAAATTTAAGTCGGCTAATGCAATAGGGTGGAACACAATGTTAGTAAAAAAACAAGTATATACGACCGTAAGTTCGGCCAGGCCAAAGCTTATGTACCCTCCATCATGGATTGCGTAGAAACTCCTTCTAAACACTGCCATCCAGAATCGAATTACTTAAGTTACGGTAACGCTTGCCGATGGCAAGGTATCTTAAAACCTCCTAACACCATCTTCCAAATTGTATGTAAGTCCATACGTGGTATATATTAAATCAAAAAAGATCGATCCAATACGTATATAATTCAGTTTGACAAAGTAGACATAAAATTTTCACAAAATTTTCGATAGAAATAAAAATTTTGACAAAATATTCTATAGAAACAAAATTTTGACAAAAATTTCTACAGAAATAAAATTTTAACAAAATTTTCTATAGAAATAAACTTTTGACAAAATTTTCTATAGAAATAAAAACTTGGTAGATTATTTTTGGCTCGAGAGGCAACCATGATTATGAACCGAATAAAATTTGAACAAAATTTTCTATAGAAATAAAATTTTGACAAAATTTTCTATAGAAATAAAATTTTGAAAATGATGAAAATGTTATTATGGTATGGTTGTTAGCGACCACATACTAACACCACGTTCCTAATTTGAACCGGATCGGATGAATTTTGCTCCTCCAAGAGGCTCCGGAGGTCAAATCTGGGGATCGGTTTATATGGGGCTATATATAATTATGGACCGATATGGACCAATTCTGGCACGGTTGTTAAAGATCATATACTAACACCATGTTTCAAATTACAACCGGCTTGGATGAAATTTGCTTCTGTTGGAGACTTCGCAAGCCAAATCTGGGGATCGGTTTATATGGGGACTATATATAAATATGAACTGATGTGGACCAATTTGTGCATGGTTGTTAGAGACCATATACCAACACCATGTACCAAATTTCAGCCGGATCGGATGAAATTTGCTTCTCTTTTAGGCTCCGCAAGCCAAATCTGGGGATCGGTTTATATGGGGGCTATATATAATTATGAACCGATGTGGACCAATTTTTGCATGGTTGTTTGAGACCATATACCAACACCATGTACCAAATTTCAGCCGGATCGGATGAAATATGCTTCTGTTAGAGGCTCCACAAGCCAAATCTGAGGGTCCCTTTATATGGGGGCTATACGTAAAAGTGGACCGATATGGCCCATTTTCAATACCATCCGACCTACATCAATAACAACTACTTGTGCCAAGTTTCAAGTCGATAGCTTGTTTCGTTCGGAAGTTAGCGTGATTTCAACAGACGGACGGACGGACGGACGGACATGCTTAGATCGACTCAGAATTTCACCACGACCCAGAATATATATACTTAATGGGGTCTTAGAGCAATATTTCGATGTGTT
Source organism: Haematobia irritans (assembly GCF_050003625.1). NCBI lineage: Eukaryota > Metazoa > Arthropoda > Insecta > Diptera > Muscidae > Haematobia > Haematobia irritans. The sequence continues at coordinate 144,292,678 of NC_134400.1, forward strand.
ACAAACGGAATGACAAAGTTAATATACCCCCATCCTATGATGGAGGGTATAAAAATATGGGAAACATTTAAATCTGAAGCAATTTTAAAATTTTATTTGTATAGAAAATTAGAGTCATTTTTACAACTTTTCGACTAAGCAGTGGCGATTTTGCAAGGAAAATGTTGGTATTTTGACCATTTTTGTCGAAATCAGAAAAACATATATATGGGAGCTCTATCTAAATCTGAACCGATTTCAACCAAATTTGGCACACATACCTACAATGCTAATTCTACTCCCTGTGCAAAATTTCAATTAAATCGGAGTAAAAGATTGACCACTGTGGTCATATGAGTGTAAATCGGGCGAACGATATATATGGGAGCTATATCTAAATCCGAACCGATTTCAACCAAATTTAGCACACTAATTGTTCTTCTTGTGCAAAATTTTAAGGAAATTAGGGTAAAACTCTGGCTTCTGGGGCCATATAAGTCCATATCGGGTGAAATATATATATGGGAGCTATATCTAAATCTGAATCGATTTCAACCAAATTTGGCACTCATAGCTACAATGCTAAATCTACTCCCAATGCTAAATCTACTCTCTCGACCAAAGTGGACCAAAACTCTGGCTTTTAGGACCATATTAGTCCATATCGGGCGAAATATATATATGGGAGCTATATCTAACTCTGAACCGATTTCAATCAAATTTTGCACACTTGACTATACTACTAATTGTACTCCTAGTGCAAAATTTCAACCAAATTTGGCCAAAAATCTGGCTTCTGGGGCCATATAAATCCATATCGGGCAAAAGATATATATGTGAGCTATATCTAAATCTACACCGATTTCAATCAAATTTTGCACACTTGACTATACGACTATGTGTTATGTTTGTACAAAATTTCAATCAAATCGGTATAAAACTCTGGCTGCTGGGTCCATATTAGTGCATATCGGGCGAAAGATATATATGGGAGCTATATCCAAATCTGAACCGATTTCTTCCAAACTCAATAGGGTTCTATTCTGACCCAAATTAGGAACATGTGCCAAATTTGAAGGCGATTAGACTTAAATTGCGACCTAGACTTTGATCACAAAAATGTGTTTACAGACAGACGGACGGACGGACAGACGGACAGGTGGACATGGTTATATCGACTCAGGGACCCACCCTGAGCATTATTGCCAAAGACACCATGTGTCTATCTCGTCTCCTTCTGGGTGTTACAAACATATGCACTAACTTATAATACCCTGTTCCACAGTGTGGCGCAGGGTATAAAAATATGGGAAACATTTAAATCTGAAGCAATTTTAAGGAAACTTCGTAAAAGTTTATTTATGATTTATCGCTCGATATAAAGGGTGATTCTTTTGAGGTTAGGATTTTCATGCATTAGTATTTGACAGATCACGTGGGATTTCAGACATGGTGTCAAAGAGAAAGATGCTCAGTATGCTTTGACATTTCATCATGAATAGACTTACGATCTGCCACAACGTCGAATTTTCAGTGAATGGGCCCTAGAAAAGTTGGCAGAAAATCCGCTTTTTTATCGACAAATTTTGTTCAGCGATGAGGCTCATTTCTGGTTGAATGGCTACGTAAATAAGCAAAATTGCCGCATTTGCAGTGAAGAGCAACCAGAAGCCATTCAAGAACTGCCCATGCATCCCGAAAAATGCACTGTTTGGTGTGGTTTGTACGCTGGTGGAATCATTGGACCGTATTTTTTCAAAGATGCTGTTGGACGCAACGTTACGGTGAATGGCGATCGCTATCGTTCGATGCTAACAAACTTTTTGTTGCCAAAAATGGAAGAACTGAACTTGGTTGACATGTGGTTTCAACAAGATGGCGCTACATGCCACACAGCTGGCGATTCTATGGCCATTTTGAGGGAAAACTTCGGAGAACAATTCATCTCAAGAAATGGACCGGTAAGTTGGCCACCAAGATCATGCGATTTGACGCCTTTAGACTATTTTTTGTGGGGCTACGTCAAGTCTAAAGTCTACAGAAATAAGCCAGCAACTATTCCAGCTTTGGAAGACAACATTTCCGAAGAAATTCGGGCTATTCCGGCCGAAATGCTCGAAAAAGTTGCCCAAAATTGGACTTTCCGAATGGACCACCTAAGACGCAGCCGCGGTCAACATTTAAATGAAATTATCTTCAAAAAGTAAATGTCATGGACCAATCTAACGTTTCAAATAAAGAACCGATGAGATTTTGCAAATTTTATGCGTTTTTTTTTTTTAAAAAGTTATCAAGCTCTTAACAAATCACTCTTTATATGTATTAGAAGTTTAGGAAAATTAGAGTCATTTTTACAACTTTTCGACTAAGCAGTGGCGATTTTACAAGGAAAATGTTGGTATTTTTACCATTTTTGTCGAAATAAGAAAAACATATATATGAGAGCTATATCTAAATCTGAACCGATATTAACCAAATTTGGCACGCATAGCAACAATGCCAATTCTACTCCCTCTGCAAAATTTCAACTAAATCGGAGTTAAAAATTGGCCTCTGTGGTCATATGAGTGTAAATCAGGCGAAAGCTATATATGGGAGATATATCTAAATCTGAACCGATTTCAACCAAATTTGGCACACATAGCTACAGTGCTAATTCTACTCTCTGTTCAAAATTTCATCAAAATCGGACCAAAAAATTGGCCTCTGTGGTCATATAAGTGTAAATCGGGCGAAAGCTATATATGGGAGATATATCTAAATATGAACCGATTTCAAAAAAAATTGCAACACTTGACTACACTACTAATTGTACTCCTAGTGCAAAATTTCAACCAACTTGGGGTAAAACTCTAGCTTCTGGGACCGTATTAGTCCATATCGGGCGAAAGATATATATGGGAGCTATATCTACATCTGAACCGATTTCAATAAAATTTGGCACACTTGACTATAGTACTAATTGTTCTTCTTGTGCAAAATTTTAAGCAAATTAGGGTAAAACTCTGGCTTCTGGGGCCATATAAGTCCATATCGGGCGAAATATATATATGGGAGCTATATCTAAATCTGAACCGTTCCCGATCCGAACCGATAGGGATCTATTCTGAGCCAAAACACATACTTGTGCCAAATTTGAAGTCGATTGGACAAAAACTGCGACCTAGACTTTGATTACAAAAATGTGTTCACGGACAGACGGACATCGCTATATCGACTCAAGAGCCCACCCTAAGCATGTTTGCCAAAGACACCATGTGTCTATCCCGTCTCCTTCTGGGTGTTGCAAACATATGCACTAACTTATAATACCCTGTTCCACAGTGTGTAGCAGGGTATACAAAAATCTATAGAAATAAAATTGTGACGACATTTTCTACGGAACTAAAAATGTTGAAAAAAAAATCTATAGAAATAAAATTTTGACAAAATTTTCTATAGAAATAAAATTTTGACAAAATTTTCTATAGAAATAAAATTTTGACAAAATTTTCTATAGAAATAAAATGTTGACCAAATTTTCTATAACAATAAAATTTTGATAAAATTTTCTATAGAAATATATTTTTCCTTTTGTGTAGAAGTGAGGAAACATTTAAAATTCTACCCATATATATTTTTTTTTTGTTCATTTGGTATTAGATTTTGAGCTTGGACATCTCGGATACCTTGAATAAGAAAAAAAGGCAAATCCATCCATTTAAACTATAAAGTCAATACATTTTCATTGGTTGTACATACAATATTTGAAGAGAATACCTGAACGAAATCCAAAAATACATTCAAAACGTATTTGATTATAAAAGGATACGAATATTCGTATGCAAGTCCCCATTTTTTATATACGTGAACGTATTTTTCCCCATTTCAGATGAATGGATTTTTGTTGTGTCAGGTATACATCAAACCAATTTCAAAATATTTTCCTTTCGGTTGGATTCGACAACTAACTGCACACACACAGAAAAAAGCCAAAAGGATGTTGTTCTTCTTTGAGAGAGGGTGCAGAGGTGGTGGATAGACTTCAATTTCAGTATCAGAAATTTTCTGATGTTTTCGCTTCACTGCAATCTTCTTGAAGATCGAATGCATTTTATATTGACTTTTTACAAATGTGATAGGAGGATGTGACAAAAGAATACAAAATAAGAAAAAATGGAATTCTGAAGAAAATTGGATTGCAAACAAGAAAGCTGAGGAAAAAAAAAGTGGAAAAGAAAAAATTTTACCAATATGAAAATATTTGATTTACCTGTTTGTTGACTCCCCAGGGGAGTTGCCGCAGTCACTGTCATTTACATAGTCAAAAGGAATGCTTATTCTCAAGAAATTGAATGCCAGTGGAAATATGTATGTATATTCGCATAAAATTTAGCAAAAATCCGGGCTTCGAAAATTAAAAAATATTGTAAATTTAAAAAATTTGATTCCAATTTAAAAAATTCAATTTATAACGAAATGTCATAGCCTTTGCTGTGAAAATGCTTTCCTTTAACTTTTGGACAATAAAAATTTGATTGATTCAATTAAAATAATATTTAAAATCTAGAACCAAGATCAATGAAGTTTTTTTTTAATAATTAAAATTGTCGAAGAAATCGATTAAATTATTAACCAAGTATTTTTATCTCTAATTATACCTTAAACCACATAGTGGTTAGGGTATAATAACTTCTGATCTGCCAAAAAAGTGCCTACCAGAAATATTGATTTTAGAAACCATAAAATATATACCGATCGACCCAAAATCACCTCCTGAGTCAATCTAGCCCTTGGTGTTCGTCCGTCCGTCTGTTGTTGTTCAAAGGATTCCGGTCGCAATTGTTAACCGATTTTCATGAATTTGGTACAGGTTTTTTTTGGGCACAAAGACGAACGCTATTGAAGTTGGAAGAAATCGGATCATATTTAGATATAGCTCCCATATATATGTATCGCCCGATTTCGACAAATGGGGTCACATTGCGCTTTTTTACAAACGGATCGTCATCAAATTTGGCAAAAAGTAATTCAAGTCTGCAAATTGCATCCAAATTTGGGAAAATCGGGCGTTGCATATATATGGGAGCTATATCTAAATATGCACCGATTTCAATGATATTTTGCAGGTTTGTTGGCTAGATCCATTCCTCTATAGTACTAACTGTATGGGCAAAATTTCATCGAAATCGGTTCAGAGGTAGATATATCTTCCATATACTCGTAAATGTATCGCCCGATTTTGAAAAATTTGTCCCTAATAACCTTACGTTTGACCTTAGGTTAGGTTAGGTTAGGTGGCAGCCCGATGTATCAGGCTCACTTAGACTATTCAGTCCATTGTGATACCACATTGGTGAACTTCTCTCTTATCACTGAGTGTTGCCCGATTCCATGTTAAGCTCAATGACAAGGGACCTCCTTTTTATAGCCGAGTCCGAACGGCGTTCCACATTGCAGTGAAACCACTTAGAGAAGCTTGAAACCCTCAGAAATGTCACCAGCATTACTGAGGTGGGATAATCCACCGCTGAAAAACTTTTTGGTGTTCGGTCGAAGCAGGAATCGAACCCACGACCTTGTGTATGCAAGGCGGGCATGCTAACCATTGCACCACGGTGGCTCGTTTGACCATAGAGGCCTCATTTCTTAACAGATCCTACTCAAATTTGGCACAAGGTCATCTTCTGTGGTTTCAATTAAACCTGCATTTGTATGTAACGGAAAAGTCTGAGACCCATCGTTTAGTATACTATTTTTGGGAATCGTACGAAAATCTTCTTTTGCTTTAGTTCATATTGAACTTATGTGTACGGTCATTGAACTTTATACTAACGTTTAGTTCGTAGAATTTTTGAGACATACTTAAAAAAAAGTAAGATTTCATCATTAGCGTAGCTAGACAATTTTCCTAGGGGGGGCTATAGCCCCCCTAGCTAAAACTTTATAGACGGAACATATAGATTCAACTAATGTTTTATTTCATAAAATTGAATAAAAAATAGACATCAAAATAACTCGACAATCAATTTATAATAAAGTAACTAAAAGTACCCTACGGGAAATTGGTGCAAATTGCCACTGACGGACCTATCACAGAACTGGTACCTGTGCTCCAGTTAGTTGCAATTTTCACATTTAGTGAAATAAAATTATCAGAATAACCCTTTGTTCGACATATTTCAAAAGTTTTTTTTTTTCATTTCGGGTTCGATTAGGAGCCCAAATCGAAAGAGATTTCAAAGAGTTTGTCCGAGACTGGTTCCTGAGGACCTGTTTATGGGTTGCTACTGCTAAATTGTCCCAGGACGAGTCCTTTGGGATGAGTCCAAGACGCGTCCTAAAATGTAAGTTTACTCCGTCAATGACAAACCCATGTTAAAGTGGACGGTCCCTTACATACGTTTCGATCAGAACTGGGACTGGTCCATACACACCAGGGACTAGTCCTGTACCAGTTCTGTGGTTGATCCATTTCCCGTAGGGTAGTTCCACACTTTTCCCAGCAAAAAATTGGGAGTTGCTCTAAAGGCACAACTTTAAAAGCACTTCCAAAAATGTCCTCACAAAGAAGTTAACTATTTTAACTACACAGGAAGTTTTTTTACTTCATTTTTTTATATTTTAATGCGTAATTTTTTGTTTTCTTTTTTCAAATAGTTTAAAAAAGAGTAAGAATAAATAAAATGGTACAAATTATTCAAATTTTTCATTTCATTTTCATTTTTTCATTGATACAAAAGTCAATAAATAGACCTAAAATCCTGCATCACACAAAATTATAATAAAATATAAACTTCAACAATGGTATATATAAAAAAAAAACTAAATTTTGTCACAAAAATGCTAAATCCATTATAGAAAAATCGATAATATTTGAAAAAACGTTTCAAACAAGCGTTAGAATGCATTAAAAATCATAAAAAAGTATAAAAATTATTTATTTGGGAAAATATCACAAAATTTTTAATTCACATTCAAAACACTGAATTCAGATCACACCTTAAGAAGTGATGCAAATTCATTGCAACGGTTGTTGAAACGGTGGACATTCGTTCTATGACAAATTCATATTACATTCATCGCTTCTCCGCCAATTTTGTACCACTTCCAGACCCAAAAAGAACATTTTCACTTCTTTTTTGGCGACGCTTTTTTGCAGCATTATTAAGATATTAATTTATGAAAGAATAGTTTTAATATCAATTACTATTTTTTATTCAACTAAATCACAAGTTCAACCACAGCTTTATTTCATAAATATCAGACTTCTACCACAACCCAAGTAATTCGATTGTGCATGAAAGTCTTTAGTGAAACTTTGTGCGTTGTACGAGTATATACTTGTTCAATTTTTATAAAAATGTAAAATCGTAAATAGGTTTTAAAATTCTGGGGGGGGGGGGGGCTAAAATTTTTCTGGGGGGGTCTAAGCCCCCTCCCCAGAGGCCTTCCTACGCTTATGGATTTCATTAAGCTGTGGAAAATTTCGATGAAAATAATAAAATTCAACTACAAGCAAATAAATTTTTTTTCAATAAAAATAAGTTAAATTTAGCGTTAGTTTAACTACGGATTTTTTTCTGTGTAATGGTGCAGGGTATAAAGGGTGATACGGTCAAAATTTGGTCAAGGGAAAACTGTGAAATCGTTTATTTAAAAAATCAAATTAAATTTCTTTTTCAAGTTCAATTAGTATAAAATTCAAGAAAAATATTCAGTTAGGCTTTCGCTTTTCCAAATCCGAATTGCTGGGCCTCACACTTGACACCTGCCATCAGATTTTGTACAGCCACCTTCTTCGCCGCAGAAAGCTAGTTTGCCTTGAACTGCTGCTCATCCTTAGCAGTTTTTTTTTGGTCTTCTTTAGGTTCCTCTTGACAATAGCCCAGTATTTCTCAATTGGGCGGAGCTCTGGCGTGTTGGGAGGGTTCTTGTCCTTGAGAACCACCTGCACGTTGTTGGCGGCGTACCACTCCATGGCCTTTTTACCGTAATGGCAAGATGCCAAATCCGGCCAAAACAGTACGGAGCAACCGTGTTTCTTCAGGAAAGGCAGCAGACGTTTATTCAAACACTCTTTCACGTAAATTTCTATGTTGACAGTCCCGGAAGCTATGAAAATACTGCTTTTCAAGCCACAGGTACAGATGGCTTGCCAAACCAGATATTTCTTTGCGAACTTTGACAGTTTTATATGCTTGAAAATATCTGCTACCTTTCCCCTTCCTTTTGTCGTATAAAACTCCTGTCCCGGAAGCTGCTTGTAGTCGGCTTTGACGTAGGTTTCGTCGTCCATTACCACGCAGTCAAACTTCGTTAGCATCGTCGTGTACAGTCTCCGGGATCGCGCTTTGGCCGTCGTATTTTGTTTATCATCGCGATTTTGAGTCACTACCTTCTTGTAAGTCGATAGTCCGGCTCGATGCACGGTTGTAGGCGATACACCCAGCTTATTTGCGGCATCTCGGAGAGAGAGGTTAGGGTTTCGCTTGAAACTACCGGCAACTCTCTTTGTCGTCTGAGCGGCTTCCGGTTTTCGATTTCCCCCCGATCCAGACTTCCTGGCTGTCGACAAACGTTCCCCAAACACTTTAATTACATTTGTAACGGTTGATTTGGCAACTTTTAGCGATTTTGCCAGCTTTGCGTGCGAGTAGCTTGGATTTTCGCGATGCGCGAGCAAAATTTTGATACGCTGCTCTTCTTGCTTGGACGGCATTTTGACAACTGAAGAGTGAATTCCAAAATCAAAATAGGAGCAACATTCTACACACACACACACCTTCATAATGAGGGGTGTTCAGGTTTTTTAAATGCAAAATTGAAAGAAATACTTCAAGTTTATATTGACCATTATTTTGACCGTATCACCCTTTAATATAGTAAGCCCCGCCCGACTTTAGACTTTTCTTACTTGTTTAATAATGGACTCAATATTAGTTATATACTAACTCTGTAGGTGCAAAATCAACTATAGCTACAACTATATATAATATCAGACATTTCTGACAAAACTCTCAGAAAAATATACCCCTTAATGTTCTTAAATATGGAAATGCGGTTTATCGCTCAAACCAATAGCAATGTTAGCCCACAAATGCTTATGTATACTAATTCAGTAGGGGAGGTTTAAGGTATGATATAGTCGGCCCCGCCCGACTTTCTACTTTACTTACTTGTTTTTATATATTTTTGTACTTTTACTTACTCACTTATAAGATATAAATATGTGCTGTTTTTTTTTCTTTTTCAAATAAATAAAATTCTCAATAAGCAGAACATTGTACACTAGTCACTTATTTAAAATTTACAATTCACTGGTACCTCTGCGACAGAAACAAATTCTAATTGTGAATTCACTTCCATCGTCATTAACTTCTCTTAAATATTTAATTTGTTTTTTAATTTGATTTTTTTTTTGTAACTTGAATAACCTAGTGGAATACTAATAAGAAGACCAACAACAAACAGACAAAAGGCCAAAGCAAAGAAATTGAAGGAAAATGACACTCCTCCAAAGTTCTTGACCTAGAAAATATTTAATCTCTAGAATAAGAAAATGAAATACAAAAAAAAAAAAAAATAATAATAATGACGGCGACGATGACGACACAATGTCACCAGACAGGAAAACTGCAAAGAAAAAGGAAAATTAAAATTAAAACAAGAAAGCCAAGACTTGATGACTGAAGCTGAAAGAGCAGCAGAGAAAAACTGCGAAGAAAATGATTGCAAAGAAAGGCATTAACTTTGTGAACCAAACCAACAAAACTCCCCACTTCCACACCCCCATCACCGGGAAAACTCATCTGACAGTGAACTAAAGTCGTTTTCATTCATTCTATTTAGCCAGACGACATTCATTCATTAGAGCCAACACCGACGCCCCGACCTCTTCATTTGCAGCCTCCACCACAATCGTCGCGTTTCTGTGAACTAAGAAAAAAAATAAATGATAGGAAAATTAAAGAAAAACAAAAATTGGAACGGCATCCTTGTGGGTGGGTGTGTTTAAAAACTGGGTTAATAACTGAATGCTAAAAAAAAACCGTCGGCAAAAATGAGTAAGAAAATCGACCAAACCTACAAAATGAGAAATAACAGCAAGAAAGTCTTACTTTCTCATTACTCCTTAGAACTGCTGGTAGACGAGAGACATAAATTGGGACATCAGCAGCCATGCAGGCTTGCACACTCATAGAGATGAGTTGAGATGAGATGTAGAGTGTGTGTGTGTGCCTGCCAGAGTGCATAATCAGCAAATGAGGAAATCGAAAATTTATATGAGTGTGTGTGTGTGTGTACGGGTAGTATGCCACACAGCCGGAAATCTTTTTGCCGCAAATGAGTACATCTGTTTCAAGCAAAATTGTGACATTTTCTTTCCCTTACTATTAGGGATGTCTTTTGAGATTTGTGCACATGTTTTCAAGGCATTGGAATTTCTTTAAAACAATTAGGAAATTTCAAATTCAGAATTAGCTATTTGGCAGCTACAATCATTTTTAAAGGATGATTTTTTTCGCTATTATCATTTTGGCAACACTGGTTTAAACATCTGGCGCACCTTTCGTGTTTTGTTTCACTGTCACACATCTACAATTTGGTCTATAATTTAACCATGAATCGTCTTACAAACGAACAACAGCTCATTTTTGACTCAATGGGTACATAAATAAGCAGAATTGTCGATCATGGAGCGAAGATCAGTGATAAGCAATACAAAAGCTAACAATGTATCCAGAAAAGCCACAATTCAGTGCGGTTTATAGGCTTCATGTGGCATCATTGGACCCTGCTTTTTCAAAGATGATGCGAATTGTAACGTAACTGTGAATGGCGAGCGCAACCGTGAACAGGGTTGGCCTGCCGCAAACTGTGGCTTTTGCGACATACGTTTACGACGGTATGATACGTATGTCGCAAAAGTCGTAAACCTAATTTTAAATTAAAGAAATTGTCAATATTTTTATACCCTCCACCATAGGATGGGGGTATATTAACTTTGTCATTCCGTTTGTAACACATCGAAATATTGCTCTAAGACCCCATAAAGTGTATATATTCTGGGTCGTGGTGAAATTCTGAGTCGATGTGAGCATGTCCGTCCGTCAGTCCGTCTGTTGATGTAGGTCGGATGATATTGCAAATGGGCCATATTGGTCCACTTTACGTATAGCCACCATATAAAGGGACCCTCTGATTTGGCTTGCGGAGCCTCTAACTGCAGCATATTTCATCCGATCTGGCTGATATTTGGTACATGGTGTTGGTATATGGTCTCTAACAACCATGCAAAAATTGGTCCACATCGGTCCATAATTATATATAGCACCCATATAAACCGATCCCCAGATTTGGCTTGCGGAGCCTCCAAGAGAAGCAAATTTCATCCGATCTGGCTGAAATTTGTTACATGGTATTGGTATATGGTCTCTAACAACCATGCAAAAATTGGTCCACATCGGTCCATAATTATATATAACACCCATATAAACCGATCCCCAGATTTGGCTTGCGGAGCCTCCAAGAGAAGCAAAGTTCATCCGATCCGGTTCAAATGTGGAACGTAGTGTTAGTATATGGTCTCTAACAACCATGCAAAAATTGGTCCACATCGCTCCATAATTATATATAGCACCCATATAAACCGATCCCCAGATTTGGCTTGCAGAGCCTCAACGTGCAAAATTTCATCCGATCCGGCTGAAATTTAGTACCTGATGTTAGTATATGATCTTTAACAACCGTGCCAGAATTGGTCCATATCGGTCCATAATTATATATAGCCCCCATATAAACCGATCCCCAGATTTGGCTTGCGCAGCCTCCAAGAGAAGCAAAATTCATCCGATCCGGTTCAAATGTGGAACGTAGTGTTAGTATATGGTCTCTAAAATCCATGCAAAAATTGGTCCACATTGGTTCACAATTATATATAGCCCCCATATAAACCGATCCCCAGATTTGGCTTGCGGAGCCTCTAAGATAAGCAAATTTTATCCAATCCGGTTGTAATTTGGAACATGGTGTTAAAGGGTGATACGGTCAAAATTGGTCAAGGGAAAACGCGTGTAAATCGGTGAAATCGTTTATTTCAAAAATCAAATTAAATTTCTTTTTCAAGTTCAATTAGTATAAAATTCATGAAAAATATTCAGTTAGGCTTTTGCTTTTCCAAATCCGAATTGCCGGGCCTCACGCTTGACACCTGCCATCAGATTTTGTACAGCCACCTTTTCCACCTTCTTCGCCGCAGAAAGCCAGTTTGCCTTGAACTGCTGCTCGTCCTTAGCAGTTTTTTTGGTCTTCTTTAGGTTCCGCTTGACAATAGCCCAGTATTTCTCAATTGGGCGGAACTCTGGCGTGTTGGGAGGGTTCTTGTCCTTGGGAACCACCTGCACGTTGTTGGCGGCGTACCACTCCATGGCCTTTTTACCGTAATGGCAAGATGCCAAATCCGGCCAAAACAGTACGGAACAACCGTGTTTCTTCAGGAAAGGCAGCAGACGTTTATTCAAACACTCTTTCACGTAAATTTCTTGGTTGACAGTCCCGGAAGCAATGAAAATGCTGGTACAGATGACTTGCCAAACCAGATATTTCTTTGCGAACTTTGACAGTTTTATGTGCTTGAAAATATCTGCTACCTTTCCCCTTCCTTTTGCCGTATAAAACTCCTGTCCCGGAAGCTGCTTGTAGTCGGCTTTGACGTAGGTTTCGTCGTCCATTACCACGCAGTCAAACTTCGTCAGCATCGTCGTGTACAGCCTCCGGGATCGCGTTTTGGCCGTCATATTTTGTTTATCATCGCGATTTGGAGTCACTACCTTCTTGTAAGTCGATAGTCCGGCTCGTTTTTTGGCTCGATGCACAGTTGTAGGCGACACACCCAGCTTATTTGCGGCATCTCGGAGTGGGAGGTTAGGGTTTCGCTTGAAACTACCGGCAACTCTCTTTGACGTCTCAGCGGCTTCCGGTTTTCGATTTCCCCCCCGATCCAGACTTCCTGGCTGTCGACAAACGTTCCCTAAACACTTTAATTACATTTGTAACGGTTGATTTGGCAACTTTTAGCGGTTTTGCCAGCTTTGCGTGAGAGTAGTTCGGATTTTCGCGATGCGCGAGCAAAATTTTGATCCGATCCGGTTCAAATTCGGAACGTGGTGTTAGTATATGGCCGCTAACAACCATACCAAAATTGGTCCATATCGGTCTATAGTTATATATAGTCGATTTCCAATCACTCAAAAATTGGTCCATATCAGTTCATAATCATGATTGCCACTGGAGCCAAAAATAATCTACCAAAATTTTATTCTATAGAAAATTTTGTGAAAATTTTATTTCTATAGAAATTTTTGTCAAAATTTTATTTCTATAGAAAATTTTGTTGAAATTTTATTCGGTTCATAATCATGGTTGCCACTCGAGCCAAAAATAATCTACCAAAATTTTATTTCTGTAGAAAATTTTGTCAAAATTTTATTTCTACAGAAAATTTTGTTAAAATTTTATTTCTATAGAAAATTTTGTCAAAATTTTATTTCTATAGAACATTTTGTCAACAATTTTACTTCTGTAGAAAATTTTATTTCGTTAGAAAATTTTGTCAAAATTTTATTCTATAGAAAATTTGGTAAAAATTTTATTTCGTATTTTTGTGTAGATAGTCTTTAGAAAATTTTGTCAAAATTTTATTCTATAGAAAATTTGGTAAAAATTTTTTCTATAGAAAATTTTGTGAAAATTTTATTTCTATAGAAAATGTTGTTAAAATTTTATTTCTGTAGAAAATTTTGTCAAAATTTTATGTCTATAGAAAATTTTGTTAAACTGAATTATATATCTATTTGATCGATCTTTTTTGATTTAATATATACCACGTATGGACTTACATACAATTTAGAAGATGGTGTTAGGAGGTTTTAAGATACCTTGTCATCGGCAAGCGTTACCGCAACTTAAGTAATTCGATTGTGGATGGCAGTGTTTAGAAGAAGTTTCTACGCAATCCATGGTGGAGGGTACATAAGCTTCGGCCTGGCCGAACTTACAGCCGTATATACTGGTTTTTTCTTAAAACTTTATATTTTTTCCATCAGTTTTAGGTTTAACACTGAGTCCTTTATTTTATTTTGGGATCGTTTTAAATGTTTCAGTTAAAACATGCGGCTCATTTGCATTCCACATGTGTGGCCCTGTTTCATTTGCATTTTGGGGCTCATACAAGCATATTTAAAGAAACTTTGTTTAAGAAAATCAAACAAATTTAATTGCATACATCTGCTGTTTCGTTTCTTATAAACGATCCAATTTTTGGCGTAGAACAAAAGCTGAAATAATGCAACTTTTATTTAATTTGGGTTGTGTGAGAATTCTTAACAGCAGATTAAATTTCAAATTTAATTATATACTAATTAATTAAACCCAAATTCCCCAATTATAACAAATCTAACCAATTTCGTAGTTGATAAACGTAATCTTTGGAATTTCCCAAATGACAAGCCTATTTCCTCCTAGTCCATACTGCGTTACTATAGCTTCCACTCTCTTCGGCTATTAGCTTCAAGAACCAAGGACAAAGTTTCCTTGTGGCTTACTTCAGTTGTTTCTTTGCTTTTGTTTACCTCCTCCGTCTGCAATGCTGTCACTACAACGTAGAAGAAACCCGACTACAAATGATGGTGGTTTTGTATAATGGACTGATGGTGAGATGCTGTTAACAAAAAAAAAAAGTGTTTACTTTTAATTTCATTTAGAATTTTTCACCCCCTACTCATCCACTTCTCACTACACTCGTGCTTGCTGGATAAGAATTTTCATAGTGTAGGGAAAAGCAAACGGAGCAATGACTGTGAAAGGAAACAAGCGAACCGGCTTTATTCGTACTCATTGAAAGTTTCCTTAGTGTTTCTCATTTTACTCATTGCCATGATGTGTTAAAATTTCATTGTTTCTGTTGTTGTTGCTGTTGTTATCCTTGCCTTTGAACAAAATAAATGAATGAGAAAATTGTTGGCCATGAAAACGCGGGAATTTCATGCTCTTGTATTTCTTCATTCCCATTTTCTAATGGTGGAACAATTGCAAAATAAAATAAGACAACAATTATTTGCCCTTGTTTTAGAGGTTCAATATATTGTTGATCAGCAAAGCTATGAATCATTGATAATTTCCTCTGATCTACTGAAGAAGAAGAAGTAATCAATTAAAAAATTGACTAATTCGATTAAATTTTTAATCACATTAAATAATAATTTAACCTTTTTTGCTGGTTAATTAAAATATCAATTGTCCCAATTAACATTTCGATAAAACAAAATAATAGTTCAAATTTGCATACACACAAAAAAAAATTTTTGTCTTCAATCACGAAATTAATTGATCCCATTAATTTTTAATAGAAATGTCTTCTATCACAGAAATGATAATATCAATTAGAAAATAAATTGAAAGCCAATTAAAAAATTAACTGATCCAATTAAAAAAGTAATTGATACTATTAATTTTTGTGATTGATCTTTGTTCCGCAGTTCGGCCGGGCCTAATCTTATGTACCCTCCACCATGGATTGCGTACACTGGTAGAAAAAGTTTCGTTAATACGATGAATTTCTACGTTGTATTAACGAAATTCTTCATTAAAAGTCAGCCAACGTAGCATTTCGTTATAACAACGTAATTTTACGTTATATTTACGAAACCCTTTATGGAATACATTTCGTAGTATTAACGAATAATTACGTTGCTTTTACGTAGCCTTTTCGTTGTATTAACGAATATTATTCGTTGTATGAATGAAATTTATTCATTGTATGGATGCAGCTTATACGTTGTATGAATGAAAATCATTCATTGTATGAACCTAGTTTTTTCATTGTATGAATGAAAGGCGAACGTTGTATAAATGAACACAAACGTTATATTAATGAAACCCAACCAATTATTGCATTTGAGTGTAGTCATTGGTAGTGTATTATTTTTTGTTAAGATTTTTGAAATATGATTTATATACAGTAGGAAATAATATTTATTGATAAATTAAGTAATTTAATAATCACATATTGTGACTTTCACTTGGGAAAAAAGCCTCTTATTTCTAAGACCAAAAAATGATATTCGTATCGCCGTGTCCATTTATCCATTTTTTTTTGCAACCAAGGTTCATTACGTTAATTGTTCTGCCTTCTTCATCTGAAAGTTCACTTCCCCGGGGCATTTTCACTAAAGATTAAAAATTTATACTAAATTTCTTGCGAATATACAAAAAACACCAATTTAACTCACCCACCATCTATGTTTATTATGCACAACGAAACTGTAATGAGCCTGTGCACTCTTCAGCGAAAAGAACGTAAATGTTGTTAAGGTTTGCCCATCAGACAAGTTTTCTGTTGAACTTTTTACCGTTTTTTTCCAAGACGCACACGCATGCTTACATGTGTATGTACAAATTACATAGATGCTACAGACGTATTAGAGAGAGTATGGAGAGACGTTTTAGAGAGAGAGAGAGAGAGTAAGAAGAGGCAGCAATACTCAAACTCCCATTCGTATTATTAATGAACATATTTCATTAATATGACGAAATATAACAATTTAAAATTTATTTTTTAACGATCCATATCATTATATTAACGATCGCTTTCGTTTTATAAATGAAATTTTCAATTCCAGTTTTGGAGTATATAAAACGACTGTTTTAAGGGCTAAAAGTTTCCAAAAGTTACTCTCTATGTGCAAATGATTATAATAATTTCATCTTGGAAAAAAATTTTATTCCAATTCTTGAAAAAATTACAAAGTTAATATTCGTAATATTAACGAAACGTGTTTCATTAATATAACGAAAAACCAAAACACAAAATTGTCCTTTAACGATTGATTTCGTTGTATTAACGATCACTTTCGTTCTCATAACGAAAAATTTCGTAATATTAACGAAAAATAATCAACGAAGCCCGTTCGTTAATAGTACGAAACGTTTTTCTACCAGTGTAACAACCATGCAACAATTGGTCCACATCGGTCCATAATTATATATAGCCCCCATGTAAACCGATCCCCCGATTTGGCTTGCAGAGCCTCTAAGAGAAACAAATTTCATCCGATCCGGCTGAAATTTGGTACATGGTGTTAGTATATGGTCTTAATGACCATGCAAAAATTGGTCCATATCGGTCCATAATTATATATAGCCCCCATATAAACCGATCACCAGATTTGACCTCCGGAGCCTCTTGGAAGGCCAAAATATATCTGATTCAGTTGAAATTTGGTACGTGATGTTAATATATGGCCTCAAACACCCATGCAAAAATTGGTCGATATCTGTCCATAATTATATATAGCCCCCATATAAACCGATCCCCAAATTTGACATCCGGAGCACCTTGGAAGAGTAAAATTCTTCCGATTCGGTTGAAATTTGGTACGTGATGTTAGTATATGGTATCCAACAACCATGCAGGAATTGGTTTCTATCAGTCCATAACTATATATAGCTCCCATATAAACCGATCCCCAGATTTGATCTCCGGTGCCTTTTAGAGAAGTAAAATTTAAAATTATCAGTCCATAATCATTTATAACCCCCATATAAACCGATCCCGAGATTTGGTTTTGGAGCCTCTTGGAGGAGCAAATTTCAACCGAGTGAGTTGAAATTTGTGGATGACAGTCTTTCGTATAAATTTCTACGCAATCCATGGTGGAGGGTACATAAGATTCGGCCTGGTCGAACTTACGGCCGTGTATACTTGTTCAGAATTGTTTTGTTCGTTATTGTTGGTTTATTCTTCAATCATGCATTGACTAAACTAAAGGGTGATTTGTTAAGAGCTTAATAACTTTAAAAAAAAAAAAAAACGCATAAAATTTGCAAAATCTCATCGGTTCTTTATTTGAAACGTTAGATTGGTCCATGACATTTACTTTTTGAAGATAATTTCATTTAAATGTTGACCGCGGCTGCGTCTTAGGTGGTCCATTCGGAAAGTCCAATTTTGGGCAACTTTTTCGAGCATTTCGGCCGGAATAGCCCGAATTTCTTCGGAAATGTTGTCTTCCAAAGCTGGAATAGTTGCTGGCTTATTTCTGTAGACTTTAGACTTGACGTAGCCCCACAAAAAATAGTCTAAAGGCGTCAAATCGCATGATCTTGGTGGCCAACTTACCGGTCCATTTCTTGAGATGAATTGTTCTCCGAAGTTTTCCCTCAAAATGGCCATAGAATCGCGAGCTGTGTGGCATGTAGCGCCATCTTGTTGAAACCACATGTCAACCAAGTTCAGTTCTTCCATTTTTGGCAACAAAAAGTTTGTTAGCATCGAACGATAGCGATCGCCATTCACCGTAACGTTGCGTCCAACAGCATCTTTGAAAAAATACGGTCCAATGATTCCACCAGCGTACAAACCACACCAAACAGTGCATTTTTCGGGATGCATGGGCAGTTCTTGAACGGCTTCTGGTTGCTCTTCACTCCAAATGCGGCAATTTTGCTTATTTACGTAGCCATTCAACCAGAAATGAGCCTCATCGCTGAACAAAATTTGTCGATAAAAAAGCGGATTTTCTGCCAACTTTTCTAGGGCCCATTCACTGAAAATTCGACGTTGTGGCAGATCGTAAGTCTATTCATGATGAAATGTCAAAGCATACTGAGCATCTTTCTCTTTGACACCATGTCTGAAATCCCACGTGATCTGTCAAATACTAATGCATGAAAATCCTAACCTCAAAAGAATCACCCTTTACAAGTGTAGCTTAATCAACAGAGGAAAAGTATGCTTGTCAAATTTTTTTGGGCAAAGCCCTATAGACTGCAAAATGGTTGGATGTACAGCTGTTTCGGAATTACCACATTCCTCATCAGCATCCTCTACTCGCATTAAAGTCAAGTTGACCTTACCCCAAAAAATTTTTCTTTCATGTTATGATACCCATTTTTAAGTCAAATCACTTAATTATAAGGACAGTACGGCTTCATTGAAAAGTTTATCGACTTTTGGATAAGGAAATAAACTTTATATTATAGAAATGCGTCTGCTATACTAAACAAAATTTCCATACGTATTTTAAGGACATTAATTCTTTGGCCTCGCGACAAAATTTTTTTCAGTGTAATAAATTATTATTTTACACTTCTCTGTAAATGTACTATCTTATAACAAAGGAGAACCTTTGAGATTGTTTTTTATCAGAATGAGGCAGTGAAGTGGGCCATTTTCGGCTAGTAACCAAAAATATATTGTGAATCAAGTAAAAATATCATTGTTTTCTTGAAATAACATAATTTTTTTATTCGTATTTTTCAGATTGTTGGTGGAAGCTCGATCATCAAGTAGAAGACCATAATATAACACAGTTACAAGCAGTGACTGACAGAATTATCCCTTGGTTGACGGTGATATATAAAGGATGTATAATCTTAGCATATATTCCAGAAAAGTGGTGGTAAACAAAAGTGGTGGTAAACAAAAGTGGTGGTAAACAAAAGTGGTTTTCATACCTAAAGTAGGAAAAGCCTCTCACTCGAGTGCGAAGGATTTCCGACCAATAAGCTTATCCTCATTCCTACACCCAGGGAAGGAATATGATCATCTCAAACATGTTTCAAGAGCAAAATATTATTTTTGGATGGTGACCATGTAACATTTTTATCGCAACAATGTTATTTTCTCGGAAATTATGTATCTGTTTTCGGAAAACATGTTATGTTTGGCGATAAACATGTTACATCGTCACCATGCAAAAATAACATTTTGCTCTTGAAACATGTTTGAAGTGATCATATTCCTTCTCTGTGTGTACTTAAGACTCTTGGAGAGGATGATAGATATTTATCTTAGAACTAGCGTCGATTCAAGTTTGCTCTCGAAACGACAACATGCATACTCGAAGGGCAAGTCTACTGAGACTGCATTACATGAACTAGTCAGCTTTATTGAAAGTTTCTAGACATCGAAGGGGCGTTCAATAACGTCCATCCGAGCTCGATATTATATGGACTGGCAACTCTGAATGTTGATCCAGGTATACTTAGGCTGCTAGACGAACTGCTAATAAGGAGACGTATTTCAGCCACACTAGGACAAGCAAACATACAAAGGTATGTGAACAGAGGCACTCCCCAAGAAGGAGTTCTATCACCTCTTCTTTGGAATGTTGCTATAAACAACCTTCACGTTTCCCTAGAAAAAAAGGATAAAAGTGGTGGCATACGCAGACGATGTGGCTCTAGCAGTCAGGGGAAAATTCCCATCCACAATCAAAGATGTTATACAAAGAGACCTCCGGATGACTGAGAAATGGGCGAAAGAGAATGGTCTTCGAGTAAATCCTGCCAAGGCAGAATTAGTCATGTACTGCAAAGATCGCAAAACTCCCGCGGTTAAGCCCATATCCTTAGGGGGAATTGAAATTCCCTTTGGTGAGTGTGCAAAATACCTTGGCGTTATTCTCGAAAGGAAGCTGAACTTTAGGCTTAATATTGAAGAAAGGGCGAGGATAGCCACGGTAGCTTTGTACTAGTGCAAAAAGGCAATAGGAAAAATGTGGGCACTAAAACCGAAAATTGTGCATTGGCTATATACGGCAGTGGTTAGACCTATAATGCTATATGGTGTTGTAGTCTGGTGACCGGCACTTCAGCAAACGACAGGTTTAGATAAAGTTCAGCGTATGGCGTGCTTGTGTATCTCAGGCGCATTCAGTAAGACAGGAACAGATTCCCTTAATGTCATGCTGCATCTATTGCCTTTAGACATTTTGGCCAAACAGTCAGCTGTGCGGTTGCGCGAGCTATAGCTGTGGTCGGAAAAATGTACGGCCACAGTTCGGTCCTCAAAATAATGCCAGATGTGCCTAACGTAGTGGATTACACTCTGGCGAAACCACTTTTCGACAAAAAGTTTGAAACTCTAATTTCCAACAGTGAGGCGTGGTGTACACAGACCCCGGGGAATAAAAGATTTATAGATTTCTACACTGATGGCTCCAAATTGGATGGCTCCAATTGGATGGACTGTAGTGTTTTTCAGGCTGAAATATTAGCAATAAGAGAGGTGGCGAATTGGCTGAGAAGTAAAGGGTGATACGGTCAAAATTTGGTCAATATAAACTTGACGTATTTCTTTCAATTTTGCATTTAAAAAACCTGAACACCCATCATTTTGAAGGTGTGTGTGTGTAGAATGTTGCTCCTATTTTGATTTTGGAATTCATTCTTCAGTTGTCAAAATGCCGTCCAAGCAAGAAGAGCAGAGTATCAAAATTTTGCTCGCGCATCGCGAAAATCCGAGCTACTCGCACGCAAAGCTGGCAAAATCGCTAAAAGTTGCCAAATCAACCGTTACAAATGTAATTAAAGTGTTTGGGGAACGTTTGTCGACAGCCAGGAAGTCTGGATCGGGGGGAAATCGAAAACCGGAAGCCGCTGAGACGACAAAGAGAGTTGCCGGTAGTTTCAAGCGAAACCCTAACCTCTCTCTCCGAGATGCCGCAAATAAGCTGGGTGTATCGTCTACAACCGTGCATCGAGCCAAAAAACGAGCCGAACTATCGACTTACAAGAAGGTAGTGACTCCGAATCGCGATGATAAACCAAATACGACGGCCAAAGCGCGATCCCGGAGGTTGTACACGACGATGCTGACGAAGTTTGACTGCGTGGTAATGGACGGCGAAACCTACGTCAAAGCCGACTACAAGCAGCTTCCGGGACAGGAGTTTTATACGGCAAAAGGAAGAGGAAAGGTAGCAGATCTTTTCAAGCACATAAAACTGTCAAAGTTCGCAAAGAAATATCTGGTTTGGCAAGCCATCTGTACCTGGGGCTTGAAAAGCAGCATTTTCATAGCTTCCGGGACTGTCAACCAAGAAATTTACGTGAAAGAGTGTTTGAATAAACGTCTGCTGCCTTTCCTGAAGAAACACGGTTGTTCCGTACCGTTTTAGCCGGATTTGGCATCTTGCCATTACAGTAAAAAGGTCATGGAGTGGTACGCCGCCAACAACGTGCAGGTGGTTCCCAAGGACAAGAACCCTCCCAACACGCCAGAGATCCACCCAATTGAGAAATTCTGGGCTATTGTCAAGCGGAACCTAAAGAAGACCAAACACTGCTAAGGACGAGCAGCAGTTCAAGGCAAACTGGCTTTCTGCGGTGAAGAAGGTGGACAAGGTGACTGTACAAAATCTGATGGAAGGTGTCAAGCGTGAGGCCCGGCAATTCGGATTTGGAAAAGCGAAAGCCTAACTGAATATTTTTCCTGAATTTTTTACTAATTGAACTTGAAAAAGAAATTTAATTTAATTTTTTAAATAAACGATTTCACCGATTTACACGCATTTTCCCTTGACCAAATTTTGACCGTATCACCCTTTAATGTTCCAAAAATTATTGGCATTTATATATACTCAGACAGTCAACCTGCAATAAAATCCTTGGACTCTGTGTTCCTCAACTCGAGAACGGCCATCGACTGCCGCAAATCTCTCACCAAGATGGCTGAGCAGTACAATATTCATCTAAAATGGGTGCCTGGCCTTAGAAACATACCGTGGAACTGCGAAGCGGATGAGTTAGCAAGGCTAGGAACTACCTTACAGATTCCAGGGGAACTAGAATCTGTTGGTATGTCTCTGGCTACCTGCAAGTTCTTACTGCGTGGCAATGTTCAATGGGAGAATTGCAAGGGTTGTAACGACACCAAGCAAATATGGCCCCATTTAAACTTGAACCGCACACTGGATATGCTCGTGTTCTCAAAACGTCATATATCACTCCTGATATCTGCTATAACGGGTCGCTGCCTGATAGGCGATTTTGCAAAAACTATTGGCGCGAAGTATAATGACTATTGTATGAGCTGTCATGATGCGGAGGAAAAGGAATCAATTAAACACCTCTTGTGTGAGTGTCCTGCTTTTTGTGTAAGGCGTAAGCAAATTTTAGGGGCATACGTTAACTTAAGCAGTTTGGTAATGTTTCTGGAACAATCTGGTTGGTTCAACAAAAGAAAATAATAGAGAAGGTTCAGTGGTTAAAACTAGAAGTGCCCATATGTAATAGGTACTTTTAGTTAAATGTGGTATCACAATGGACTGAATAGTCTAAGTGAGCCTGAAACTTAATCGGGCTGCCACTTTAACCTAATCTAACCATAATACAGTTGTAAACTATATCTGCCAATGGTAAAATGGACACATTTTTATACAATCTAATTTGTTTATTCATTATGTTAATTTAACAGTTAATTGTCGTAAGTTAGCAAATTTGTAATTGTCAGTCTTCGAATAATATTGGTCCAGATATTGGTACTGCACTGACTATCGACAGGTTGACGCGTTCGCCAAGTGTTAAACAGTTCATTGTAGCTGTCCATCCATCCATCTCTCTGTCTAACGTTGCCTTGGTTTAATTAATTATTTTTTGTTGTTGTTTTTTTTTTGTCTTCCATATATGCAATTAAAGCCTGTTTAATGGTTACCAGCTTATCAGAAGATTTATCAAATGGAAAATTTACAGCTTTATATAAAACAAGACTAGTTTTATAATTTAGATATGAATCAAATGTTTGTCAAGTTGATTGATTTTCAATAGACATGGGATCGGAATGAAAATTGAGGGGTAAAAAAGCATAACGCACGCAATCACTATAGTTTTTCTTTTTTTGTCTTTTTTTGCCATTGATTGTAATAAGAGCAACATGATCTGTGCAAATTTGTGATCTATGTAAATTGATGGAGGTGGTTAAGTAAAACGATTGAATTGTAGATAAGATTGACTATGGTAACAATCTCTTTCACCACTGTTATTATTTGGTTTTATATACCATATACCAATAGAGAAATACCTGTTTCATAAGGTATTTGCTAAATGGCTATAATGTCTGCATACTTTTGGCCTGTACATTACCACATTCTATTTTCATTTGAATGTATTATTAATAATGATCATTAATAACGATTTTGAGTAAATTTATTTCGTAAGCTATAAGTGATAAGCATGCAATAAAGGAATAGTTTTGATATGTCAGTAAAGAAAAGTTGTCTTTTCTCGAGAGTAGGTTTGGCTAAGCAAGCGAAAAGGTGACACGTGTTAGGTGACCCTTGATTATAGATGGAACACACGTCAGCTATGCCGCTATCAATCACTGATAAGTTGGAATTGAGTCTGCTGCCTTTGGCTGATCTAAGTTGGCCCAAAACAACCCTAGCCTGCCGTGTGAACTCTCTTTGCTCCGATGGTATGGGTGGTGTTAGGACCCAAAGAACAGCTTCAGCTCCAGTATCCTCTTGAACATTGGTACATGTATTGGGGATGTTCCCCCAAATTGGAGAATTTTTTCGTGGATGGGGACGAAATGTTTCACCAGGGCACTTAGGGATTTTGTGTGAAATTTCCATAAATTTGGGGATTCTTGTGGGGAATTTTTTACAAATCGGTTCGGTATAATAAATCAGATTTATATGATGTAGAAATAAAAATATTTCTACATTAGTTAACAAGTAAGGAAAGTCTAAAGTCGGGCGGGGCCGACTATATTATACCCTGCGCCACTTTGTAGATCTAAATTTTCGACACCATGTCACATCTGTCAAATGTGTTGAGTGCTATATATAAAGGTTTGTCCCAAATACATACAAAAATGTAAGTCGGCTAATGTTAGTAAAAAATATGGGAAACATTTAAATCTGAAGCAATTTTAAGGAAACATCGCAAAAGTTTATTTATGATATATCGCTCGATATATATGTATTAGAAGTTTAGGAAAATTAGAGTCATTTTTACAAATTTTCGACTAAGCAGTGGCGATTTTACAAGGAAAATGTTGGTATTTTGACCATTTTTGTCGAAATCAGAAAAACATATATATGGGAGCTATATCTAAATCTGAACTGATTTCAACCAAATTTGGCACGCATAGTAACAATGCCAATTCTACTCCCTGTGCAAAATTTCAACTAAATCGGAGTTAAAAATTGGTCTCTGTGGTCATATGAGTGTAAATCGGTCAAAGGCTATATATGGGAGATATATCTAAATCTGAACCGATTTCAACCAAATTTGGCACGCATAACTACAATGCTAATTCTACTCCCTGTGCAAAATTTCAATTAAATCGGAGTAAAAGATTGGCCACTGTGGTCATATGAGTGTAAATCGGGCGAACGATATATATGGGAGCTATATCTAAATCTGAACCGATTTCAACCAAATTTGGCACGCATAGCTACAATGCTAAATCTACTCGCTGTGCAAAATTTCAACCAAATTGGGCAAAAACTCTGACTTTTAGGACCATATTAGTCCATATCGGGCGAAAGATATATATGGGAGCTATATCTATATCTGAACCGATTTCAATCAAATTTTGCACACTTGACTATACTACTAATTGTACTCCTAGTGCAAAATTTCAACCAAATTCGGCCAAAAATCTGGCTTCTGGGGCCATATAAGTCCATATCGGGCGAAAGATATATATGGGAGCTATATCTATATCTGAACCGATTTCAATCAAATTTTGCACACTTGACTATACGACTAAGTTTTATGTTTGTACCAAATTTCAAGCAAATCGGTATAAAACTCTGGCTGCTGGGTCCATATTAGTGCATATCGGGCGAAAGATATATATGGGAGCTATATCTAAATCTGAGCCGATTTTTTCCAAAGTCAATAGGGTTCTATTCTGACCCAAATTAGGAACATGTGCCAAATTTGAAGGCGATTGGACTTAAATTGCGACCTAGACTTTGATCACAAAAATGTGTTCACAGACAGACGGACGGACAGACGGACATGATTATATCGACTCAGCGACCCACCCTGAGCATTATTGCCAAAGACACCATGTGTCTATCTCGTCTCCTTCTGGGTGTTACAAACATAGGCACTAACTTATAATACCCTGTTGCACAGTGTGGCGCAGGGTATAAAAAGAAGCGCAGCGAACTATCAAGATTTAAAAAAGAAAACGTTGCTCTTCGTTATTCCATGGCATGTAATAGGGTGCAAATGAAGCATTTGTTATAGAAGTGGACATAGAAATTTCACTTAGCTTGAGAAATCGTTTCGTGAAAACTCAGGCCAAAATGTTGCCCACTCATCTGTGTACCTCAATGATTTGGATAATATATCCCATAAATATAGAAATGATGAAGATGATTTACCTTCATCATTTCTATATTTACTTCTGAATGCTTGAGTATTCAGAAGTAAATTTTCAATGTTTATATTTTTCATAAAAACTCTTATTGGGGATTTTTATACCCTCCACCATAGGATGGGGGGTATATTAACTTTGTCATTCCGTTTGTAACACATCGAAATATTACTCTAAGACCCCATAAAGTATATATATTCTGGGTCGTGGTGAAATTCTGAGACGATCTGAGCATGTCCGTCCGTCCGTCTGTTGAAATCACGCTAACTTCCGAACGAAACAAGCTGTCGACTTGAAACTTGGTAGAAGTAGTTTTTATTGATGTAGGTCGGATGGTATTGCAAATGGGCCATATCGGTCCACTTTTACGTATAGCCCCCATATAAACGGACCCCAAAATTTGGCTTCCGAGGCCTCTAAGATAAGCAAATTTCATCCGATCCGGCTGAAATTTCGTACATGGTGTTAGTATATGGTCTCTAACAACCATGCAAAAATTGGTCCACATCGGTTCATAATTATATATAGCACCCATATAAACCGATCCCCCGATTTGGCTTGCGAGACCTCTAAGAGAAGCAAATTTCATCCGATCTGGCTGAAATTTGGTACATGGTGTTAATATATGGTTTCTAACAACCATGCAAAAATTGGTCCACATTGGTCCATAATTATATATAGCCCCCATATAAACCGATCCCCCGATTTGGCTTGCGAGGCCGCTAAGAGAAGCAAATTTCATCCGATCCGGCTGAAATTTGGTAAGTGATGTAAGTATATGGTCTCTAACAACCATGCAAAAATTGGTTCACATCGGTCCGTAATTATATATAGCCCCCATATAAACCGATCACCAGATTTGACCTCCGGAGCCTCTTGGAAGAGCAAAATTCATCTAATTCAGTTAAAATTTGGTACGTGGTGTTAATATATGGCCTCAAACTCCCATGCAAAAATTGGTCGATATCGGTCCATAATTATAGATAGGCCCCATATAAACCGATCCCCAGATTCGACCTCCAGAGCCCCTTGGAAGAGCAAAATTCTTCCCATTCGGTTGAAATTTGGTACGTAATGTTAGTATATGGTATCCAACAACCATGCAGGAATTGGTTCCTATCAGTCCATAATTATATATAGCTCCCATATAAACCGATCCCCAGATTTGACCTCCGGTGCCTGTTGGAGAAGCAAAATTCATCCGATCTGGTTGAAATTTGGTACGTGGTGGTAGTATATGATATTTAACAACCATGCCAAAAGTGGTCCATATCAGCCCATAATCATATATAGCCCCCAAATAAACCTATCCTTAGATTTGATTTTGGAGCCTCTTGGAGGAGAAAATTTCATCAGAGTCAGTTGAAATTTGGTACATTGTGCTAGTATATGGTCGTTACCAACCATGCCTATCTAGGTCCATATTGGTCTATAGTTATATATGGCCCTCACATAAATCGATCCCCAATCACACAAAAATTGGTCCATATCAAGTTCATAATTGTATATAGCCCCCATATAAGCTACCCCCATATTTCAATTCTGGCTCTCTACGTAAAGAGAGCCATAAAGTCCATGTCGATTCGTAATTATTTGTAGACTTATATTATACATTTTATACATAACTTTTTGTCTAATATATGCCATGTTAAGAAGTTTTAAGATACCACAACCCAAGTAATTCGATTGTGGATGACACTCTTTCGTAGAAGTTTCTACGCAATCCATGGTGGAGGGTACATAAGATTCGGCCTGGCCGAACTTACGGCCGTATATACTTGTTCTTATGTTCTTTTGTTGCTTTTTGTTAAGAAAATTGAATTAAACTAAATTGGTTTGATGTACAACAATATTTTGGCAGTGTAGATTGTTATTACTTAAAATATTTAAAGAATCCCGAAAATTTCGGGATTCTGAAAAAAACCCGGGATTCTATATTTTGAAATCCTGGGATTTTTGAAAATCGATCCCGAATGTATCCATGAGATGGTGGTTTAGATGATTACTGCGATACAGTGAAAAAAGACCGTAGTTAAACCAACACAATTTTTAACTTAGTTTTATTGCAAATAAATTATTTTCTTTTCGAAATTTTCCACAGCCCAATGAAATGTTCCTTTTTTGTGTCTACGCACAGGGAGTACCTCTCTCGCTACCATCGGCACGGATTATGGACTTCAAACGGCCGACAAAGCCATCACACAAAAGTGGCTCGGCGGTATGGTGGTCCCTTCCCGATGAAGCGTCTCCTTGAGATGATCGACACTTTGGTATTTTTTTAGTACCACGCCCAAATGTTCCGGACGCAAAAGGATTGAGTTCTGAACATTTTGGTGACCATTTTTCTGTAGAAATGAAGCGAGAAGCCTCCTTTTTTGGTCATGCGTGGTTGACGCATGCTGAGTGCGATGGTTCTGAGTCCTGTTGGAATGTCCTTGTTTTTTGGTAGAAATGTTCGTAATTGTGTCTACGCATCTTGGTCTCCAGCATTGGCGGAGGTAGAAAATTTCTCTCGCTACCATTGGCAGTCTAATTTTTGAACTCTTGCATCCTTTTGGAACATGAATGGATTTAGCCCAAGCTCGCAAACAAGTTTTTTACAACTGCGTCTAGAGTTTCGATCAAATATGGCCTTCACTTCTCGTATCATTGATGGCACTGTTAGCATTTTTCTGCGTCCAATTTCTGGACACTATGCAATAATGCCAGTTCATGGTAGCAATGGGAAACGAGAAACATAAAAAAAATTTTTCTTAGGCTCAAAAAAGTGAAGCCTATATTTCACTAAAACTGATTTAAATCTCTTTTAGTTCACGGAATTATTACGTTTTAAGAAAGTTTTCATGAGTTTAATATTTTTCTTTTGCGTGCGTTAGTTAAAGTAAAACAGATGAAAAAATCACACACAAATGAAGCGGAAAAGTTAACTAAATTCGTGTCTCCCACAAAATAATTCAAAATTTCCTAAAATTTGTAAATTTTACCAATGATGCGTCCATCTTGAACTTTGTATGGCACTAAACACATTCTTGTAATTTTTAACTCGAATTTTTTCCTTAAAAACTATACAATCTTCTTTAGCACGTGAAATAAATTAATAATGTCTAATAAATTTTCTTGAATTTATCGAAAAATATTTAATTATTTTTGCGATATCAGCATGATGTCAACGTTTGTAATACTTTTTCTGAAAATAATCTAAATTTTCTAAAATTAACCACAGTGGGTGGGTTCACTGTTTTTTTTTTTTTCGGTGTAGACTGATATCATTACAGGCTGTTTGGTCATGTAAATTAGTTACTTTACTTTAATTATTACAAGTTCAATACGAGCTTATTGGACATGCTGATTAAAAAATTGGTATTATTAGGTCAAAATTTATTCACATTTAAATACTGAAGGATTTCTAGTCAATCACACTATCACGCTTGAATTCCATCACGACGAACTCTATTTCTGATTCAAATGCTTTTGTAAGCTTAAATAATAAAATGAACTGTAGCTGGAATGAATCTCCCAGCTTTCAGACAAGCGTTTAAGAAATGATAGCAACCTCAGCTACTCTGTACAATATTTTCAGTGAACGTCAATTAAACAAATTAATTGATTCGATAAAAAAAAAACAATTTGATTGTTGTACACTGATAATTTTGAAAGATTGATTTTGAAAAAAAATATTGGTTATCTTTTTTTTCTTGTAAAAATGTAATATACTCTCCATTCGAAAGCACTTTTGGTATTTGATAATTCCCTTAATTGGCTTTGCAATCATACAAGGACACATATACATGAATAATTTCAAATCCACCAATCATTCAGGGACTTAAGCACTTTAATGTACTTACCTCTGGCATTTTCCTTTTCTAGTGAAGTTACCATATACTTTTTCAGTTGACTTTTACTAAACTTTATTCAAAATCAAACATTGATCCATATTAGTCTTCAGCCACGCTTCTTTTGGTCTACGGATGCCTATATGACTGTCGGTTTTGGTGACTTGCGAAACGATATCTTCTGACATGCTGTCAATACCATAGATTAGACGCTACTACTGCCGCACGCACGCACACATAATCCATGGCATCCAGCCGAGAAGCATAAAAGTGACCATAATTGTTACTAATTATGATACAAATACACTTAAATATGCGAATTAATGCATTTTCCACACTCCACATGAGGATGATAGCTTGGCTAGGCAGCCAACCAATAATTCACTCAATTCCAGTTAGTTTTCCCATTCCATAAGTACACTGAAAAATAAAAAAAAATATTCTAGGAAACGCAAAGAAAAATTACTTTTCAAAATTTTAGTTCTATAGAAAATTTTTTTCAAACACGTATTTCTAAGAAAATTTTTTTCAAAATTTTATTTCTTAAACAATTTTGTCAAAATTTTATTTTTTTTGTTATACCCTGCGCCACACTGTTCCAAAGGGTATTATAAGTTAGTACATATGTTTGCAACACCCAGAAGGAGACGAAATAGACACATGGTGTCTTTGGCAATAATGCTTAGGGTGGGTCCCTGAGTCGATATAGCGATGTCCGTCCGTCCGTCCGTCTGTCTGTGAACACATTTTTGTGATGAAAGCCTAGGTCGCAGTTTTAGTCCAATCGACTTCAACTGTGTACACTGGAAGAATTCTCTTCGTTAATTTTACGAAACATTGAAAACAACGAAATTTTCTTTGATATTCGTAAATTTTACGAAGAACTTTTTACGAATATACGAAATGTTTTTAATTCAATTTTCTTCGTACTTTTAACGAAACATTCTTCACATATCACATTTTTTTCGAAGACGATTTTACGAAACATTTTCGTTGAAATTACGAAGAGGTTACATTGAAGTTCTAAAATTTGCGTTAGTGACATAAAATTGTCTCGAATAAGGTGCTTTTGACAACCAATTGCTGTTGGGACAATACATTTTGTTCTACCAAACAGTACTAACATATTTTATAAAAAGTACGAAACTCTTTCATAAAAACTACCAAAGTTTCTCATAATAAGTACGAACATTTTTCATAAATACTACAAAAGTTTTACATATAAATATGAAAAACGAATTTCGTTAAACGAACGTAACATTTCGTTCTAGTAATGAAAAGTTTATTTGATTGTAAAACAATGACACATTTCGTACTATTAAAGAAATTTTGAGTAGTACGTGAGCAGATACGAACATTGGAAGATCGGCTGCGGTCGGTGCCACTCGATTTACTGTTCATCAATCTTCGGGTGATTCATGCCATTTTCACGAAAAACTCCACATCTTAAGCCGACAGTAACCACAACCCAACGAAAATTCCTCACATGCACTCTATTTATGTTGGGTGTCGAAAATCGCTTCCACCTTGCATTACTTATACCTTCCCCAAATAAAGTTGACTTTCCAAAATCGATGTATATATCAATTTTCGAAAATATCAAAAGTCGATTAGTCTGTATGAAAGTTTATAAAGAGTCATCAACGAATTTCCGTTTTCCTTTTTTATACCCTCCACCATAGGATGGAAGGTATATTAATTTTGTCATTCCGTTTGTAACACATCGAAGTATTGCTCTCAGACCCCGTCCGCCTGTTGAAATCACGCTAACTTCCGAACGAAAGAAGCTATCAACTTAGCACAAGTAGTTATTATTGATGTAGGTCGGACGGTATTGCAAATGAACCATATCGGATCACTTTTACGTATAGCCCCCATATTAATGGGCCCCCAGATTTGCCTTGCGGAGCCTCTAAGAGAAGCATATTTCATCCGATCCGGCTGAAATTTGGTACATGATGTTGGTATATGGTATCTAAGAACCATGCCAAAATTGGTCCTCATCGTTCCATAATTATATATAGCCCCCATATAAACCGATCCCTAGATTTGGCTTGCGGAGCCTCAAAGGCAAGCAAATTTTATCCGATCCGGTTGAAGTTAGGTACATGGTGCTGGTATATGGTCTCTAACAACCATGGAAAAATTGGTCCACATCGGTCCATAATTATATATAGCCCCCATATAAACCGATCCCCAGATTTGGCTGGCGGAGCCTCAAAGAGAAGCAAATTTCATCCGATCCGGTTGAAATTTGGTACATGGTGTTTGTATATAGTCTCTAACAACGAAAATTGGTCCACATCGGTCCATAATTATATGTAGCCCCCTTACAAACCGATCCCCAGATTTGGCTTGCGGAACCTCTTGGAGGAGCAAAATTCATACGATTCCGTTGCAATTTGGTACATGGTGTTTGTATATAGTCTCTAACAATGATGCAAAAATTGGTCCACATCGGTCCATAATTATACATAGCTCCCATATAAACCTATCCCCAGATTTGGCTTGCGGAGTCTCAAAGAGAAGCAAATTTCATCCGATCCGACTGAAATTTGGTACATGGTGTTTGTATATAGTCTCTAACAACGACGCAAAAATTGGTCCACATCAGTCCATAATTATATGTAGCCCCCTTTCAAATCGATCCCCACATTTGGCTTGCGGAACCTCTTGGAGGAGCAAAATTCATACGAATCCGTTGCAATTTGGTACACGGTGTTTGTATATAGTCTCTAACAACGAAAATTGGTCCACATCGGTCCATAATTATATGTAGCCCCCTTACAAACCGATACCCAGATTTGGCTTGCGGAACCTCTTGGAGGAGCAAAATTCATCCGATTCGGTTGAAATTTGGTACATGGTGTTTGTATATAGTCTCTAACAACGAAAATTAGTCCACATCGGTCCATAATTATATGTAGCCCCCTTACAAACCGATACCCAGATTTGGCTTGCGGAACCTCTTGGAGGAGCAAAATTCATCCGATTCGGTTGAAATTTGGAACATGGTGTTAGTATATGGCCGCTAACAACCAGGCCAAAATTGGTCCATAGCGGTCTATAGTTATATATAGCTGATCCCCAATCACACAAAAATTGGTCCATATCGGTTCATATTCATGGTTGCCACTCGAGCCAAAAATAATCTATCAAAATTTTAATTCTATAGAAAATTTTGCTAAAATTTTATTTCTATAGAAAATTTTGTAAAACTGAATTATATACGTATTAATACGTATGAACTAACTTACAATTTAGAAGACGGTGTTAAGAAGTTTTAAGATACCTTGCCATCGGCTAGTGTTACCGCAACCCAAGTAATTCGATTGTGGATGACAGTATGTAGTAGGAGTTTCTACGCAATCCATGGTGGAGGGTACATAAGCTTCGGCCTGGCCGATCTCACGGCCGTATATACTTGTTTTTTTTTTGCAAAAAAGGTCGAAATGTTGATCTTCAAATTTTGTATCCCTTCTCGCTGCATTGCGTATAATTCGTTATCCTAGGTGCCGTAACAAATAGGCTTTTATGGGTACAAGGTAACTTATTTTGCATTTTTGTGAAAGTGAAAAAAATAGGCTTGTCACTTCCACCAATCACATAAACTACGCCGCCAACAACTATCCAAAGACTTTGTTCTCTAAGTGAAATATCTGATTTGGTTCGTTTCCATTTAATATGGGTGCGATGCTCCATTACAGAGGAATGCCATAGTTTATGGCGATGTCGAAGATGATGATGGTAGTGGGAATGGCAAAAAATGGCATATGTGTACATTCAAGATGCACTACTATGTTTACTTCGTACCTCTAAAATAAAACAAAACCCAAAAAAACCGGCCGCGCAATAGCTTTTCTAAATAGCTCTTGCAGCCGAAAGTTGATGTCGATACTTGGCGATTACTACCCGATTGACGCCACTTGTTGGCCCCATGAAGGTGTTTTGCACACGTTGTTTCTATTAATAACACAGCAGGTGATTATTGCTGCGTCTCCCCAGGCTTTGGACGTGCTTCAAAAAGTCACTCATAGACCAGTCGATATACAGCAAGAGCCTAAACCATCAAATATATCTCGCAAACCGTTTTAATTTTCGCCAACGGCTAGGCAACTGTGCGTCCTGAATAGAAATCCAGGTTTTTGTGTTGGGCTGCGGGCCATATGGTGTGAAAACGATAACTAATACGAGTACGTATGCAATGTAATGCCAACCAGACTCAGCTTCACTTCACTTGCCAACTCACTTCATTTGTTTCCTTGTGAAAATTAAACAGTTTTATTAACTTTGTAGCAAATGCTAAGAGAGATATGGCGGAAAGACCAATGGTATACATGCTAAACCAATCCAGTTTGAAAATTCTTCGGTAAACAGATTTGAGTTTTTTTTTTTTTTTGTTTTTATACTTGGTCATAGCGGCGATTGATCGGTCGTTCATATATGCGCTTCATTATTCCATTAAATATGAATTGGATTTTATTAATGACTTTGTGATTAGAGAGGCATACTGGTTAGCGTAATGTAAGGCCCCAACCCATAGATGTTTCGCTAATTAAACGTTTGTCAACCAAATAATTACAAAATGATCTTGCATGTGGCTAATTACAAAAATTGGTAAATACTTATTAATAAATGGAAAAGTGAATTAATTCTGCAAAGATATATCTTTAGAGGATAATACATCTCTGAAGAAATATCAAAATTTAGTTTATGTTATTTTCTGATTCAATCACAAAATAGAGCGATCCAATCAATCACGAAAATTTTTGTATCAATAATAGAATTATCTAGTAATAAGAAACTTGAATAAAAAATTAATTGATTTCTCCAAGACTTTCGATTAATTTTTTTTAATTGGTTCAATTAATAATTTAATTGATTCTACTTCTGCAAAATTCAATGACACTTTTAATTGTAGCATTCAATTATTTATTGTATTATTATTTTATACATTTTCTTGAGTTTCTACTATTTTATGAATTTTTTCGGCTATAACTATGGGATTTTTATTTAATGAACCAATGAGTAGTATCTACACAGAGAATACAGATTGGTTGTGACAATCGAATTTATTGCCAACCTCCTTTTGGCAGTTGTAGCAACTATTAGTTGGCAGTTGTGTCACCCGACTGATTCGGTCGACACAACTAATATCTCATATGGTATTGGTTGGGTCTGCCAACGACATCGGTTGTAGTTACCTCCTCATTCGGTTGTGCTGCCCTACCTTAATAATTCTCATAGCCAAATTAAAAACCAATTCCTTCCCAAATAAATATTATATTTTATTTTATTTAAATATATGTATAATGGTGCATATAAATCTAAATACAATGTATTTGATATCAAATGATGCAAATTGCACTTTATGATTTTTTTACTACAAATAAAATAAAAATTTATTAATAAATTGATTCTTATATATATTCATATAAAAAACAACTAAATACGACACAAAAGTCGGCCGAATATCACGTAACATATGACATGAACATGCATCTATTTTGCTGATTTGGACGTAAAATTGTGAAAATCGGTACTATTGGGACTGTAGCAGACTATAAACATTTACGGACCCCCCATTTGTGGACATATCATGTTGATTTTTACTATAATCTTAACGTAGAAAGGTCGGTTCAAATGGTTCAGAAGTAAATCTGAAATACATTTATCAGAGTATAGAAACTTTTGTATAAATATGTACATATATGAACGTCAATAAATAGTCCAAAATACCTCAAAACATTTATCCGACTTCGCCAGATATCGCGAAAGTTCATATTTCCTTCGGCATGGATTTCTGTTATAAATATCTCTGGTCAGTATTTTAATAAATTAAAAGAAACCGATTTTGATTCACTGGTCAAATCATGGACTGGACGATGCTAGGGATAAATACCTGTTGAAATGTAGCAACGCATCCGTATTATCATGCAAAGGAATTTAAAAATTAAACATATAGTATTAGAAATTGGTTACATACCGAATTCTCCAGATAATTTGGTGCATGCTTAGATGATTAAAGAATTACCGCAGCTGAAAATTCTGCCATTTTAATTTGAATTCAAAACAAGTATATACGGCCGCAAGTTCGGCCAGGCCGAATCTTATGTACCCACCACCATGGATTGCGTAGAAACTTCTACGAAAGACTATCATCCACAATCGAATTACTTGGGTTGTGGTATCTTAAAACTTCTTAACATCGTTTTCTAAATTGTGATTTAGTCCATACATGGTATATATTAGACAAAAAAAGTTATGTATAGTTAAGTCTACAAATAATTACGAAACGATATGGACTTTTTGTACGTAGAGAGCCAGAATTGAAATATGGGGATCGCTTATATGGGGGCTATATACAATTATGAACTTGATATGGACCAATTTTTGTGTGATTGGGGATCGATTTATCTGAGGGCCATATATAACTATAGACCGATATGGACCTAGTTAGGCATGGTTGTTAACGACCATATACTAGCACAATGTACCAAATTTCAACTCACTCGGATGAAATTTGCTCCTACAAGAGGTTCCAAAACCAAATCTCGGGATCGGTTTATATGGGGCTATGTACGATTATGGACTGATATGGACCACTTTTGGCATGGTTGTTAAATATCATATACTACCACCACGTGCCAAATTTCAAGCAGATCGGATGAATTTTGCTTCTCCAAAAGGCACCGGAGGTCAAATCTGGGGATCGGTTTATATGGGAGCTATATATAATTATGGACTGATAGGAACCAATTCCTGCATGGTTGTTGGATACCATATACTAACATCACGTACCAAATTCCAGCCGAATGGGAAGAATTTTGCTCTTCTCTGGAGGTCAAATCTGGGGATCGGTTTATATGGGGCCTATATATAATTATGGACCGATATCGACCAATTTTTGCATGGGAGTTTGAGGCCATATATTAACACCACGTACCAAATTTCAACTGAATCAGATGCATTTTGGTCTTCCAAGAGGTTCCGGAGGTCAAATCTGGTGATCGGTTTATATGGAGGCTATATATAATTATGAACCGATGTGGACCAATTTTTGCATGGTTGTTAGAGACCATATACTAACATCACGTACCAAATTTCAGCCGGATCGGATGAAATTTGCTTCTCTTAGAGGCCTCGCAAGCCAAATCGGGGGATCGGTTTATATGGGGGCTATATATAATTATGGACCGATGTGGACCAATTTTTGCATGGTTATTAGAGACCATATACTAACACCATGTACCAAATTTCAGCCGGATCGGATGAAATTTGCTTCTCTTAGAGGCCTCGCAAGCCAAATCGGGGGATCGGTTTATATGGGGGCTATATATAATTATGAACCGATGTGGACCAGTTTTTGCATGGTTGTTAGAGACCATATACTGACACCATGTACCAAATTTCAGCCGGATCGGATGAAATTTGCTTCTCTTAGAGGCCTCGCAAGCCAAATCGGGGGATCGGTTTATATGGGGGCTATATATAATTATGGACCGATGTGGACCAGTTTTTGCATGGTTGTTAGAGACCACATAGTAACACCATGTACCAAATTTCAGCCGGATCGAATGAAATTTGCTTCTCTTAGAGGCCTCGCAAGCCAAATTTTGGGGTCCGTTTATATGGGGGCTATACGTAAAAGTGGACCGATATGGCCTATTTGCAATACCATCCGACCTACATCAATAACAACTACTTGTGCCAAGTTTCAAGTCGATAGCTTGTTTCGTTCGGAAGTTAGCGTGATTTCAACAGACGGACGGACGGACGGACGGACGGACATGCTCAGATCGACTCAGAATTTCACCACGACCCAGAATATATATACTTTATGGGGTCTTAGAGCAATATTTCGATGTGTTACAAACGGAATGACAAAGTTAATATACCCCCCATCCTATGGTGGTGGGTATAACAATAAGTCTCCTTTAGATATGAAATTTGTAAAATAATTCAAATGACATTCGGTTGTGAAAACCGTCCGTAAGTGGTGATAACTAAGTGACAGTTACGACAATTAATTACGGCAGGTCGTGTCATCCGAATTCAAGCATAATTTTTCAAAATAGAGATATTCAGTTCCTACAACTGTCTGTCGTCTATCACAAACGTGAATCCATTGAAATAGTAGAAACATTATAGTAAAGACCAACGTATGATTGCAAATATAGTACATAGATTGGGGTAATTGATATTTAATTATAAATGTAGAATTTTCATTACTTCGCCTTGATAGGAGAATTTTATGTATGTGTGGACAAGTGTTTTGTTTATCATTTTGGCATTATGGAAACACATTTTTTAACGGCCTTAAAAATGAAATTAAGTACAAAACACGATAAGTTTTAAAGGCATTTAAAATGCTAGTAAAAAACGGTTAATGCCTAAATAAAATTATGTGTATATTATAAAATTATTTATGTATGTTTACACTCTTCTTTTGCTAGAGTTTTTGATTTTCTTCCAAAATCCACCACGGATTGCGTAGAAACTTCTACGAAAGACTAAAGACTTAAATATCATATACTACCACCACGTTCCAAATTTCAACCAGATCGGAGGAATTTTACTCCTCCAAAAGGCACCGGAGGTCAAATCTGGGGATCGGTTTATATGGGAGCTATATATTATTATGGACTGATAGGAACCAATTCCTGCATGGTTGTTGGATACCCTATACTAACATCACGTACCAAATTTCAACCGAATGGGAAGAATTTTGCTCCTCCAAGACGCTCCGGAGGTCAAATCTGGGGATCGGTTTATATGGGGCCTATATATAATTATGGACCGATATCGACCAATTTTTGTATGGGTGTTTGAGGCCATATATTAACATCACGTACCAAATTTCAACTGAATCAGATGAATTTTGGTCTTCCAAGAGGCTCCGGAGGTCAAATCTGGTGATAGGGTTATATGGGGGCTATATATAACAAGTAAAGAAAGTCTAAAGTCGGGCGGGGCCGACTGTATTATACCCTGCACCACTTTGTGCATCTAAATTTTCGATACCATATCACATGCGTCAAATGTGTTGGGGGCTATATATAAAGGTTTGTCCCAAATACATACATTTAAATATCACTCGATCTGGACAGAATTTGATAGACTTCTACAAAATCTATAGACTCTAAATTTAAGTCGGCTAATACTCTAGGGTGGAACACAATGTTAGTAAAAAAATATGAGAAACATTTAAATCTGAAGCAATTTTAAGGAAACTTCGCAAAAGTTTATTTATGATTTATCGCTCGATATATCTGTATTAGAAGTTTAGGAAAATTAGAGTCATTTTTCCAACTTTTCGACTAAGCAGTGGCGATTTTACAAGGAAAATGTTGGTATTTTTACCATTTTTGTCGAAATCAGAAAAACATATATATGGGAGCTATATCTAAATCTGAACCGATTTCAATAAAATTTGGCACACTTGACTATAGTACTAATTGTTCTTCTTGTGCAAAATTTTAAGCAAATTAGGGTAAAACTCTGGCTTCTGGGGCCATATAAGTCCATATCGGGCGAAATATATATATGGGAGCTATATCTAAATCTGAACCGATTTCTTCCAAAATCAATAGGGATCTATTCTGAGCCAAAACACATACTTGTTCCAAATTTCAAGTCGATTGGACTAAAACTGCGACCTAGACTTTGATTACAAAAATGTGTTCACGGACAGACGGACAGACGGACATCGCTATATCGACTCAAGAGCCCACCCTGAGCATTTTTGCCAAAGACACCATGTGTCTATCTCGTCTCCTTCTGGGTGTTGCAAACATATGCACTAACTTATAATACCCTGTTCCACAGTGTGGAGTATAATTATGGACCGATATGGACCAATTTTTGCATGGTTGTTAGAGACCGTATACTTACACCATGCACCAAATTTCAGCCGGATCGGATGAATTTTGCTTCTCTTAGAGGCTCCGCAAGCCAAATCGGGGGATCGGTTTATATGGGGGCTATATATAATTATGGACCGATATGGACCAATTTTTGCATGGTTGTTAGAGACCATATACTTACACCATGTACCAAATTTCAGCCGGATCGGATGAAAGTTGCTTCTCTTAGAGGCTCCGCAAGCCAAATCGGGGGATCGGTTTATATAGGGGCTATATATAATTATGGACCGATGTGAACCATTTTTTGCATGGTTGCTAGAGACAATATACTAACACCATGTACCAAATTTCAGCCGGATCGGATTAAATTGGCTTCTCTTAGAGCAATCACAAGCCAAATTTGGGGGTCCGTTTATATGGGGGCTATACGTAAAAGTGGACCGATATGGCCCATTTGCAATACCATCTGACCTACATCAATAACAACTACTTGTGCCAAGTTTCAAGTCGATAGCTTGTTTCGTTCGGAAGTTAGCGTGATTTCAACAGACGGACGGACGGACGGACGGACATGCTCAGATCGACTCAGAATTTCACCACGACCCAGAATATATATACTTTATGGGGTCTTAGAGCAATATTTCATTGTGTTACAAACGGTGGAGGGTATAAAAAAATGGTTCGGTCAGTGCAGGGATTGAACCCACGACCCTTTGCATGCAAGGCAGACATGCTAACCACTGCTCCACGTGGCAAACAAATGTAAGTTTTTGTTAAATAATGTTATGTTTGCATGGGCTCGTGGGCGCTGCAAACTATGCTATATAAATTTAACTTATAACGATAATTGTCTACTGGTGACTATAACAGCTACGTAGCCCAGTGGATAGTGTGTTGGCTTACAAACTGTATGGTCCTCGGTTTGATTCTCCGTCCAGGCGAAAGGTAAAATTTAAACAATTCGTAAAATTGAATAATTTCTTCAACATTATTTGTATTACAGAAAAAGGTGCCAAGAACTAAAAATTTCGTGGAAGTGAAAATTACGTTAGGGAATGAGCACAATCTTTTTTGGGGAAAATTCTTCCAAGCTATAATATTTTTGGGCTCAAAATGCTTCCAAACATATAATATGTTCATATAAAACAAACATATTAATGTTTCGGCAGTATCCAATAATATATGTGCTTCCTGCAAAATATGTTTGGAACATATGTTAGAGAAGCGATTTTTTTGAGGGTGCGCTTGTCGGAAACGTTTGACTTCAAATATTTTCAAAAATGCACAATTTTTTCAGATTGGATTCAGCATCTTTTTCGACAAAATTTAAATGATTTGTAACATTTTATGTATCCTTACTCTGTTTTTAACCTATTTGAAACAAAAATTACCCATTAAATTGAAAAAAAAAAACATGTTATAAAAATTTGAATTAAAAGAACTTCCTGGGTAGTTAAAATAAAGAACATCATTGGGAGTACATCTTCTGGAAGTGCTTTTAAAGTTGTGCCTTTGGAAGAATTGCCAAATTTTTTTGCTGGGAAGTTGGTTGAAGTTGAAAAATTTTTCAATTAATAAATTAATGGATGCGATTAACTTTTTAATCAAGATGGAAAAATTAAGTTAATTAAGTCAACGATTGAAAATTTTAAATTTTTTAAATAACAAAACTAATAGATACAATGAGCTTTTTAATCAAACTCGGAAGACTAAGTCAATTAAAAATAGTGATGGAATTTTTTAATTTTTAACTAAAAATTTATCAATTAATTTAATTTAATGTATTTAATTAATACTCACCAATTACGGCATAACTTTTTGTGGTGCTAAATTGGATAAAAACTACCGATTCAAGGTACCAAATCGGAAATTCGGTTTATATGGGGACTATTTTAAAACCTGGATGGATATAACCCATCTTCGAACTTGATCTGTCTCCAAAAAACAAACGAATCTGTTCCAAATTTCAGGCCTATAGCGCAATTATTGATTATGTGGTCTTAGAATTTCTCCCTGATCAAGAATATATATATACTTTATATAGTCGGAAATCCATATTTCCATGTGTTACAAATGGAATGACAAACTTATTACACCTCCATCACCATTCTATGGTGTTGGGTCTAATAATAGATAAGAAAATATAAATGTAATAAAAATATTGATTTGAATAAAAGAGCAATCGGTGAAGAACATTTGTGTTTTCTTTCCTTCCTTCATTCAAATGAACTTCCAAGACGCAACTTCTAAAGCAGTGCAAAGTATCCAAAAACGGAGTAATTCCATTCTACGACAAGCCCATGCAAATTTCATTGGAGATGATCCAAATTTGCCCTACTTCCCGATCACAAGATAGGGGTCCAATCTACTTTTTGTAAGCCTTTTTTTCTGGGTAATCTAAACAAGTTTGCGAGTGAAGTATAATCTATCCGAAATACTTAAGATCTGAGCGAACATGTTCACATTATACGATGTAAAGATAATAAAAAGTAGGATTATTGAATTTCATAGTTTGTTCCCTTGAATAAACTTTTCAATTCAAATGTTGAAAATTAATAGTCTCAAAATTGAACAGAACTAAAAAAACTATCTCCATTACAATCCAATTGATAAAGATGTCGTGTGTGTACATAACATTCGAAAAATCCAAATTGAGAAAAGAATGTACCAAAAAAAATTTTGTTGAAGTCTAAGCATTACAGTTTTGAAAATCAACAAATAATTTTCGAAAAACTGATCTGTAAGAATCTGAGCCCCACATAGGTCGCCATTTTATTTCCTTTCAAATTTTTTTTTTTTTAAAGATTTCTTTGTTTTTGTCCTCTTGGAGGAGCAAAATTCATCCGATCCAGTTGAAAATGAATCCCCAATCACACAAAAATTAGTCCATATCGGTTCATAATTGTATATAGCCCGATATTAAGCGACCCCCATATTTCAATTCCTCATCTCTAATTACCGCGCAAAAGTTCATATCGGTTCGTAATTATTTGTAGGCTTCCCAATATATACCGGTCAAGAACTGAATTATATACGTATGTAATTTTTTTAAAGCTTATATTCGGGGTATCTTGTTTTTATGTTTCAAGGAATAGACTCATCAATTCAACGTAGGAAAACATTTAACTTGGTTTTTTCAATTTAAATATATTTATTGTTATTGTTTTTTTATCTTCAATCAATTATATTTATCTAGCTTATTGGCCTCACCTGATATTTTCCTTAACTTT
Source organism: Haematobia irritans (assembly GCF_050003625.1). Classification (NCBI taxonomy): domain Eukaryota; kingdom Metazoa; phylum Arthropoda; class Insecta; order Diptera; family Muscidae; genus Haematobia; species Haematobia irritans. The sequence continues at coordinate 144,335,747 of NC_134400.1, forward strand.
GCACATTTATTTATTTACAACAATATGTATATTCATTCATCTGTGATAAGCTTTGGGCAATCATGAATATCGTTGGTGGTGGCATTGAGGAAAATATTGATCAATATGTTGCATATTGACATGTGCATATTTTGCCATCTAACTTGTCAATTTGCACATGCGCAACTCGCGCGCCCAATACTTATAAATTGCATGCCATGGATCCCTGTATCCATCTGCCCCTGATGTAAACGACGTGATCGTGTAGGCAGAGACAAACTATACAAATGTCTAGGTGTTTACTTCACGGGTGCAACTTCAAAACCACAATAAAAAATAAAAAATAAAAAATAAAAAAAAAAACAAGATATCCCAAACCAAAATTCCCATGAAGATGGAAAACCTCGAACGAACTGAACGAACTGAAACAAAAAAAAACATGGCAAGCGAATTGCTGCTGGTGCTGTTGCAAGAGCCATATCAATTGAATGCGAAACGCGTAGGTTTTTATCGCCTTAAAGTAATAAATATTATTAATATGCAATTTATTTAAGTTAAATATTCATAATATTGTTGGGTATTAAAAACTTTATAAAATTGATGTTGATAACTTAGGTTCGGAAGGCACATAGAAACCTCGTCGTCATAAGCAATAAAACTGGTACTCGAAAGGTGTCCATGTGATCAATGCAGTTTAAGTTAGAAAATAGATAAGTTGCATAGATATAATACAAATACACTGAAAAAATATTGTGATGTGAATTATCCCATGACAACATAGTGAAGGTGATGAAATTGGCATTGGAATTACGGGAGACATAAGAACTATTTAATTTTACAGGAAAGTCTACACCGAAAAACAAAGTGAACTGTTTTATAGGAAGAATGAACTATCTCGCACGAAAATTGAATTAAATTTTACTCCACAGTTTGAGATTTCCACAAAGCGTTGTTAAAACCAGGAAATTTTAATGCCCTGTTGTATTTTTTAACTACACTTCACGAAATTACATCATCTAATAGAATAAAAAAATTAAATAAAAATAAAGAAGAAAATATTTGGCGCCAAATCATGACCATTTTAACCATACAGTAGTTCATTCTTATTATTTTTTGCAATCGTACCAAAATCTTATTTTCCTTTAGTTCATATTGAACTTATGTGTACGCTCATTGAACTTTATACTCACGTTTAGTTCATAAAATTTTTGAGACACACTTAAAAAAAGTAAGATTTCATTAAGCTGTGGCAAATTTCGATAAAAATAATAAAATTTAACTAGAAGCAAATAAATGTTTTCCAATAAAAATAAGTTAAATTTAGCGTTAGTTTAACTACGGAAACTTTTTCTGTGTACTATAGTACAATGATCAATAGAATCATATGACGGAGGGCCAAGGTGGTGGCAAGAGTGAAGATATAACTCTTGGGCCCACAGAACTTTCACCAAAGAAGGGTACATCAAGGTTTTTGATATTATTTTACCTTGCTTATCTGAGGATTTGGTGGAGGCTACAGGTTAGGATTGTGGATTCTCATTATTAAATTCAGTGACTCAAAATAATAGACATAACAATTAATGCTGCACATTTTAATACCCAACTATGTAATAATTTCCTTTATAACAATTGTGTGCCGATTTTTTTTATAGAAATAAACATTTTTTATTGATATAAAATTCTGAAAAAAAATTCTGTAGGAATAAAAATTTGACAAATTTTTTATAGAATAAAAATTTTCACAAAATTTTCTATAAAATAAAATTTGATAAAGTTTTCGATAGAAATAAAATTTTGACAAAATTTTTTATAGAAATAAAATTTTGACAAAATTTTCTATAGAAATAAAATTTTGACAATATTTCTTACAGAAATAAAATTTTGACAAAATTTTCTATAGAAATAAAATTTTGACAATATTTCCTACAGAAATAAAATTTTGACAAAATCTTTTGTAGAAATAAAATTTGATAAAGTTTTCGATAGAAATAAAATTTTCTATAGAAATAAAATTTTTACAAAATTTTTTATAGAAATAAAATATTGACAAAATTTTCTATAGAAATAAAATTTTGACAATATTTCCTACAGAAATAAAATTTTGACAAAATTTTCTATTTTCCGATAGAAATAAAATTTTGTATAGAAATAAAGTTTTGACAAAATTTTCTATAGAAATAAAATTTCATTTCTATAGAAATGAAAATCTCCAATAGAAATAAAATTTTGACAAAATTTTCTATAGAAATTAAATTTTGACTAAATTTTCTATAAAATAAAATGTTGAAATACAATTTTACAATATGTTGGCAAATTTGTTTAGGCAGTAGCCGACTATCAAACCCTTTTTCGGGAGGTTCAAGTGTAGTTCACTTTGGGTTGAGTGAATTACCCGAATTTATTTTGATAATTGGTTGATAGTTTTGCTGCAAGTAGAGGATGCTGATGAGGAATGTGGTAATTCCGAAACAGCTGTATATCCAAGCATCTTGCAGTCTATAGGGCTTTGCCCAAATAAATTTGACAAGCATACTTTTCCTCTGTTGGTTAAGCTACACTTGTAGTTTAGTCAATGCATGGCTTTAAGCTGAGATCAAAAACAACAATAACGAAATAAAAGTTTGACTAAATTTCTATAAAATAAAATTTTGAAAAAATTGTCTATAGAAATAAAATGTTGTCAACATTTTTTATAGAAATAAAATTATGACAAAATTTTCTATAGGAATAAAATTTTGACAATATTTCCTACAGAAATAAAATGTTGACAAAATTTTCTATAGATATAAAGTTTTGACAATATTTCCTACAGAAATAAAATTTGATAAAGTTTTCGATAGAAATAAAATTTTGACAAATTTTTGTATAGAAATAAAGTTTTGACAAAATTTTCTATAGAAATGAAAATCTTCAATAGAAATAAAATTTTGACAAAATTTTCTATAGAAATTAAATTTTGATTAAATTTTCTATAAAATAAAATGTTGAAATACAATTTTACAAAATTTCATATAGAAATAAAAGTTTGACAAAATTTTATATCGAAATAACTAAAAGACAATATTTCCTATAGAAATAAAATGTTGACAAAATTTTCTATAGAAATAAAATTTTGACAAAATTTTCTATAGGAATAAAATTTTGACAATATTTCCTACAGAAATAAAATGTTGACAATATTTTGTAATGAAATAAAATTTTGACAAAATTTGCTATAGAAATAAAACTTTGACAAAATTTTCTATAGAAATAAAATTTGATAAAGTTTTCGATAGAAATAAAATCTTGACAAAATTTTGTATAGAAATAAAGTTTTTACAAAATTTTCCGTAGAAATAAAATTTTGAAAATATTTTCTAATGAAATAAAATTTTCACAAAATTTTCTATAGAAATAAAATTTTCACAAAATTTTCTATAGAAATAAAATTTTGACAAAATTTTCTATAGAAATAAAATTTGATAAAGTTTTCGATAGAAATAGAATTTTTACAAAATTTTCTATAGAAATAGAATTTTTACAAAATTTTCTATGGAAATAAAATTTTGACAATATATCCTAAAGAAATAAAATTTTGACTAAATTTTCTATAAAATAAAATGTTGAAATAAAATTTTGACAAAATTTCATATAGAAATAAAATTTTGACTAAATTTTCTATAAAACAAAATTTTGACAAAATTTTCAATACAAATAAAATTAAAAAAAAAAATTATAGAAATAAAATGTTGTAAAAATTTTTTATAGAAATAAAATTTTGACAAAATTTTGTATAGAAATAAAGTTTTTACAAAATTTTCCATAGAAATAAAATTTTGAGAAAATTTTGAAAAATTTTCTATAGAAATAAAATTTTGACAGTATTTCCTACAGAAATAAAATGTTGACAAAATTTTTCATAGAAATCAAGTTTTGACAAAATTTTCCATAGAAATAAAATTTTATTGCTATAGAAATGAATATCTTCAATAGAAATAAAATTTTGACAAAATTTTCTATAAAATAAAATGTTGACAAAATTTTCTATAGAAATTAAATTTTGATTAACTTTTCTTAAAATAAAATTTTGACAAAATTTTATATAGAAATAAAATTTTGACTAAATTTTCTATACAATAAAATTTTGACAAAATATTCAATACAAATAAAATTTTGACAATATTTCCTACAGAAATAAAATCTTTACAATATTTTCTAATGAAATAAAAGTTTGACAAAATTTTCTATAGAAATAAAATTTTGACAAACTTTTCTATAGAAATAAAAGTTTGACTAAGTTTTCTATAAAATAAAATTTTGACAAAATTTTCAATACAAACAAAATTTTGAAAAAAATTTCTATAGAAATAAAATTTTTTCAACATTTTTTTTACAAATAAAATTTTGGCAAATTTTTCTATAGAAATAAAATTGTGACAATATTTCCTACAGAAATAAAATTTTGACAATATTTTCTAACGAAATAAAATTTTGACAACATTTTCTATAGAAATAAAATTTTGACAAAATTTTCTATAGAAATAAAATTTGATAAAGTTTTCGATAGAAATAAAACTTTGACAAAATTTTGTATAGAAATAAAGTTTTTCCAAAATTTTCCATTGAAATAAAATTTTGACAAAATTTTCTATGGAAATAAAATTTTGACAATATTTCCTACAGAAATAAAATTTTGACAATATTTCCTACAGAAATAAAGTTTTGACAAAATTTTCTATAGAAATAAAATTTGATAAAGTTTTTGATAGCAAAAAAATTTTGACATAATTTTGCATAGAAATAAAGTTTTGACAAAATTTTCTATAGAAATTAAATTTTGACTAAATTTTCTATAAAATAAAATGTTGAAATAATATTTTGACACAATTTTATATAGAAATAAAATTTTGACTTAATTTTCTATAAAACAAAATTTTCTCTAGAAATAAAATTTTGACAAAATTTTTTATAGAAATAAAATTTTGACAAAATTTTCTATAGAAATAAAATTTTGGCAATATTTCCTACAGAAATAAAATTTTGACAATATTTGCTAATGAAATAAAATTTTGACAAAATTTTATATAGGAATAAAATTTTTAAAAAATTTCTATAGGAATAAAATTTTGAGAAAATTCTATGGAAATAAAATTTGATAAAGTTTTCGATAGAAATAAAATTTTGACAAAATTTTGTATAGAAATAAAGTTTTGACTAAATTTTCTATAGAAATTAAATTTCATTTCTATAGAAATGAAAATCTTCAATAGAAATAAAATTTTGACAAAATTTTCTATTGAAATTAAATTTTGACTAAATTTTCTATAGAAATAAAATTTTGACAATATTTTTTAATGAAATAAAATGTTGACAAAATTTTCTATAGAAATAAAATTTGATAAAGTTTTCAATAGAAATAAAATTTTTACAAAATTTTGTATAGAAATAAGTTTTGACAAAATTTTCTATATAAATAAAATTTCATTTCTATGGAAATGAAAATCTTCAATAGAAATAAAATTTTGACAAAATTTTCTATAAAATAAAATTTGGACAAAATTTTATATACAAATAAAATTTTGACAAAATTTTCTTTAGAAATAAAATTTTGACAATATTTCCTACAGACATAAAATTTTGACAATATTTCCTACAGAAATAAAATTTTGACAATATTTTCTAATGAAATAAAATTTTGACAAAATTTTCTATAGGAATAAAATTTTGAAAAAATTTCTATAGAAATAAAATTTTGAGAAAATTCTATAGAAATAAAATTTGATAAAGTTTTCGATAGAAATAAAGTTTTGACTAAATTTTCTATAGAAATTAAATTTCATTTCTATAGAAATGAAAATCTTCAATAGAAATAAAATTTTGACAAAATTTTCTATAGAAATTAAATTTTGACTAAATTTTCTATAGAAATAAAATTTTGACAATATTTCCTACAGAAATAAAATTTTGACAATATTTTGCAATGAAATAAAATTTTGACAAAATTTTCTATAGAAATAAAATGTGATAAAGTTTTCAATAGAAATAAAATTTTTACAAAATTTTGTATAGAAATAAGTTTTGACAAAATTTTCTATATAAATAAAATTTCATTTCTATAGAAATGAAAATCTTCAATAGAAATAAAATTTTGACAACATTTTCTATAGAAATTAAATATTGACTAAATTTTCTATAAAATAAAATTTGGACAAAATTTTATATACAAATAAAATTTTGACAAAATTTTCTATAGAAATAAAATTTTGACAATATTTCCTACAGACATAAAATTTTGACAATATTTTCTAATGAAATAAAATTTTTACAAAATTTTCTATAGAAATAAAATTTGATAAAATTTTCAATAGAAATAAAATTTTTACAAAATTTTGTATAGAAATAAGTTTTGACAAAATTTTCTATATAAATAAAATTTCATTTCTATAGAAATGAAAATCTTCAATAGAAATAAAATTTTGACAACAATTTCTATAGAAATAAAATTTTGATTTATTGTAAAACCGCGGTCTATTGTAAAACCACACAACTGGTGAACTTCTTCATTAGCCATAAGTTCTGTCGATCCTATATTTAGATCAATTTTCAGGTCGAGTCCGAACTGTGTTTCAGCTTTGAAATGCCCAGAAAAGTCACCAGAATTACTGAGAGAGAATAATCCACCGCTATAAAATGTTTTGGTATTTGGTTGAAACTGGGAATGAACCCTTGCACCCCGGTGACTCTCTGAACGCTTAGTTCTCAACGATTTAACATAAAATATTTTAAATTTGATCATAATCAGATGTTATTCTTATTAAAAAGTTCAAAATGAATTTGCGAGGGAAAATCCCTTGTATGCAACTCAATACTGAGGGTAAATAAGTTTTGCCAAGGCCGAATTAAAGGCCTTATTTAATTGTGTGACGAATTTGCATATGTGTGTATTCAATCAATTTAACATGCGTTTGAATTGGCAAAATAAACGAAAATATTTCTACAATTTTGTTAAACTTTTAACTCATTTAAAATTGTTGGCATAAAAATTGATTTATTTGACACTGTCATGCACGGTAACAGCGAATGATACATATCGTATGCCATTGAGGACAACGCTAAACGCCCAGAGTATTGATTTGGAACACATTTCGTAGGCAACCATTGTTGTTCCTACTGTCGCTGCATCAAATACACAGTCTAACGCAAATGAACAAATAATTTACATGAATTCATATGGGAGAGACAACATTACTAACAGAAATCAAAAAAAAAAACGAAAAAAACTAGTCAACAAGAATAAAATCGTGCCCAAAAGATACTTTTCAATAACATTTACCATCAACGAATACGACAAATCCTAGATAGACTGTCAACGCATAGTTTGTATGGAAACATACATGATTATTATTATTATTTTTATTTTTTATATTTTTTTTGAGTTGCCGTGTTTTTTTTTTCATTTTCTTTTGAAATTTCAATTTTTACTCAGCTCTTGGGGGAATTAATGGCTATGAATTAACATTAAACCAAGTACTTCTCATGATGGTGGTAGGCAGCGGGCGGTACACTACTGTTGACGGTTTTGTGAAAAGTTATTGACGTTAGTGGTGATCTGTAGGTAAATTGTGTGAGTTTGACAGATCACAAATCACACCTCTTTTGTTTTGCATTATAGAAGAAAAAAATTTAATACAAAACTCGTCGTAAAAGGGTACAGCAACAAAAGGTACTCAAATGCATTTAATAATAAACAATGCAACCACAACAACAAAAATAATAACCACAACGCCATGGCAATTATTACATTTTGCATGCAGTGCATAAAATTTTTATAAAAAAAAATAATAAATAAAAAGTTTAGTGGTTCAAGTTAGTACCCTTGCGATACACTCGACAAAAATCAATTGATCTATAGTGCTGAGTAAAATACAAAATATTTATATAAGACGTTTAAAAATTGCTGATCAGCATTCCCCCCGATTCCATGTTAAACTCAATGACAAGGGACTTCCTTATATAGCCGAGTGCGAACGGGGTTCCACATTGCAGTGAAGCTTTGAAACACGCAGAAATGTCACCAGCATTACTGAGGTGGGATAATCCACTACTGAAAAAATTTTTGGTGTTCGTTCGAAGCAGGAATCGAACCCACGACCTTGTGTATGCAAGACGGGCATGCTAACCATTGCACCACGGTGGCTCCCATGACGCTTTAGAAGTGCAATTCTTGGGAGTCGATTTCTATGGGGGGGCCCCTACATATAATATTGAACCGATATGGAGCAATTTTTTGTTTGATTATTAGAACTGATATACTCATAATGATGATACCAACCAAATTTCAAAATTTGATTGGATGAAATTTACTACTCCAAGAGCATCCGGAACAGTGTCGCCAATAGTAGGAATTTTTCCCCAAATTGACAATATTTTTGTTTGTAGTTTCACCCAAATTTTTCGGGGGATTCGAAGGGGAATTTATACAGAACTACATTTTAGAACTATATTTTACGAATAAAAATTTGACAAAACACAATTTTTACAAAATTTTCTATAGAAATGGAATTTTGGCTAAATTTACTATAGAAATGAAAATATTGGCAAAATTATATATAGAAATATAATTTTTACAAAATTTGCAAGAGAAATATAATTTTAACAAAATTTTCAATAGAAATAAAATTTTGACTAAATTTTCTATATAAAAAAAATTTTGACAAAATGTTCTGTAGAAGGTTAGGTGGCAGCCCAATGTATCAGGCTTACTTAGACTATTCAGTCCATTGTGATAAATGTTCTATAGTAATAAAATTTGGACAAAATTTTCTATAGAAATGAAATTTTGACAAAATTTTCTAAAGAAATAAAATTTTGGCAACATTTTGAATAGAAATAAAATTTTGACAACATTTTCAATAGAAATAAAATGTTGACACAATCTTCTACAGAAATAAAATTTTGACAAAATTCTATATATATTTTTTTAAATTTTATATAGATTTTTGACAAATTTTGACAAAATTTTCTAAAGAAATAAAATTTTGACAACATTTTCAATAGAAATAAAATTTTGACAACATTTTCAATAGAAATAAAATTTTGACAAAATCTTCTACAGAAAAAAAAATTTGACAAAATCTTCTATAGAAATAAAATTTAGAAAAAATTCTATATATATATTTTTTAAATTTTATATAGATGTTTGACAAATTTTGACAAAATTTTCTATCGAAATAAAATTTCCTATAGAAATAAAATGTTGACAAAATTTTTTATAGAAATAGAATTGAGACATCATCTTCTATAAAAATAAAATATTGAAATAAAATTTGGACAAAATTTTCTATATAAAAAAGCGTGAAAAATTTTCCATAGAAATACAATATTGACGATATTTCAACAAAATTTTCAATGGAAATAAAATTTTAACAAAATTTTGTACAGAAATAAATTTTTAACAGAATTTTCTATAGAAATAAAATTTTAACAAAAATTTCTATAGAAATAAAATTTAAAAAAAAAAATTTCAAAAATAAAAAATTTAAAAAAAAATAAATTTTTTACAAAATTTTCTATAGAATTAAAATTTTTGGCAAAGAAATAGATTTGAGAAAAAATCTCTCTCTCTCTCTCTCTATATATATATATATATATATATATATATATATATATATATATATATATATATATATATATATATATATATATATATATATATATATATATATATATATATATATATATATATATATATATATATATATATATATATATATATATATATATATATATATATATATATATATATATATATATATATATATATATATATATATATATATATATATATATATATATATATATATATATATATATATATATATTATTCAGCTTAAAACCATACATTGACTAAACTACAAGAGTAGCTTAACCAACAGAGGAAAAGAATGTTTGTCAAATTTATTTGGGCAAAGCCCTATAGACTGCAAGATGGTTGGATGGACGCACGTTTCGGAATTACCACATTCCTCATCAGCATCCTCTACTTGCAGCAAAACTATCAACCAATTATCAGAATAAATTCAGGCAGTTTATTAAACCCAACAAAAACCACACTTGAACCCTCCGAAAAAAGGTTTTACATTGATAGCCGGCTTATGCCAAATAAATTCGAAACAAATGTGTTAATTCCGAATGTGGTAATTCCGAAACGTGCGTCCATCCAACCATCTTGCAGTCTATAGGGCTTTGCCCAAATAAATTTGACAAACATTCTTTTCCTCTGTTGGTTAAGCTACTCTTGTAGTTTAGTCAATGTATGGTTTTAAGCTGAAATAAAAAAACAACAACAAATAAAATTTTAACAAAAATTTCTATAGAAATAAAATTTAAAAAAAAAATTTCAAAAATAAAAAATTTCAAAAAAAATAAATTTTTTACAAAATTTTCTATAGAATTAAAATTTTTGGCAAAGAAATAGATTTGAGAAAAAATCGCTCTCTCTCTCTCTCTCTCTCTCTCTCTCTCTCTCTCTATATATATATATATATATATATATATATATATATATATATATATATATATATATATATATATATATATATATATATATATATATATATATATATATATATATATATATATATATATATATATATATATATATATATATTATATATATATATATATATATATATATATATATATATATATATATATATATATATATATATATATATATATATATATATATATATATATATATATATATATATATATATATATATATATATATATATATATATATATATATATATATATATATATATATATATATATATATATATATATATATATATATATATATATATATATATATATATATATATATATATTGCACCACGGTGGCTCCATGACGCTTTAGAAGTGCAATTCTTGGGAGTCGATTTCTATGGGGGGGCCCCTACATATAATATTGAACCGATATGGAGCAATTTTTTGATTGATTATTAGAACTGATATACTCATAATGATGATACCAACCAAATTTCATTGGATGAAATTTACTACTCCAAGAGCATCCGGAACAGTGTCGCCAATAGTAGGAATTTTTCCCCAAATTGACAATATTTTTGTTTGTAGTTTCACCCAAATTTTTCGGGGGATTCGAAGGGGAATTTATACAGAACTATATTTTACGAATAAAAATTTGACAAAACACAATTTTTACAAAATTTTCTATAGAAATGGAATTTTGGCTAAATTTACTATAGAAATGAAAATATTGGCAAAATTATATATAGAAATATAATTTTTACAAAATTTGCAAGAGAAATATAATTTTAACAAAATTTTCAATAGAAATAAAATTTTGACTAAATTTTCTATATAAAAAAATTTTGACAAAATGTTCTGTAGAAGGTTAGGTGGCAGCCCAATGTATCAGGCTTACTTAGACTATTCAGTCCATTGTGATAAATGTTCTATAGTAATAAAATTTGGACAAAATTTTCTATAGAAATGAAATTTTGACAAAATTTTCTAAAGAAATAAAATTTTGGCAACATTTTGAATAGAAATAAAATTTTGACAACATTTTCAATAGAAATAAAATGTTGACACAATCTTCTACAGAAATAAAATTTTGACAAAATTCTATATATATTTTTTTAAATTTTATATAGATTTTTGACAAATTTTGACAAAATTTTCTAAAGAAATAAAATTTTGACAACATTTTCAATAGAAATAAAATTTTGACAACATTTTCAATAGAAATAAAATTTTGACAAAATCTTCTACAGAAAAAAAAATTTGACAAAATCTTCTATAGAAATAAAATTTAGAAAACATTCTATATATATATTTTTAAATTTTATATAGATGTTTGACAAATTTTGACAAAATTTTCTATCGAAATAAAATTTCCTATAGAAATAAAATGTTGACAAAATTTTTTATAGAAATAGAATTGAGACATCATCTTCTATAAAAATAAAATATTGAAATAAAATTTGGACAAAATTTTCTATATAAAAAAGCGTGAAAAATTTTCCATAGAAATACAATATTGACGATATTTCAACAAAATTTTCAATGGAAATAAAATTTTAACAAAATTTTGTACAGAAATAAATTTTTAACAGAATTTTCTATAGAAATAAAATTTTAACAAAAATTTCTATAGAAATAAAATTTAAAAAAAAAATTTCAAAAATAAAAAATTTAAAAAAAAAAATAAATTTTTTACAAAATTTTCTATAGAATTAAAATTTTTGGCAAAGAAATAGATTTGAGAAAAAATCTCTCTCTCTCTCTCTCTCTATATATATATATATATATATATATATATATATATATATATATATATATATATATATATATATATATATATATATATATATATATATAAGCTTTAAAATTGTTTCTATAGAAATAGAATGTTGACAAAAATAATATTTTTAAATGTGGTATTTTTCTTCAGATTTTGGTAGATGTTTTTTTTGTCACGAGTGGCTACCGTAGGCACAAGCGCCAATTTAAATTTACCTTCTCCTCTAACACGTTGAAAATAAATCAAATACCTCAACTACTGTGAAATCTCTGAAAAGTGAACACCTACGGTCGCATAAATTTTGTCCACATTTGGAATGTGTCCAATATAATTTTAACGTGTTAATATAGCAAACGCCCCCATACAACTGCCCACTTTTGGGAGGGGTCCGGTTTTCAGAGTATTCATATTTGAGAGGGTTCACTGTACATAACAAGACCCTATATTCCGTGCTATATCGGAGATATATTTTTGGAAATATTCGATCATCCACTTTTTTCTTGAGTATTTAGAAGTAAAGTTTGGTTCATAAATAAATGCTGACAGAACTCCTATTTATATTTTTCAAGCCTTCAGAAGACTATTTGCATAAGATAACAATTTTATATTATTGAAATTGTTGACTAAAAGAGGGAACTTTTATTAAATTTTCCAAAAGTCGGAGTCTTTGTTTAGAGACTACTCACAACCTTCCCGGACAATTTCAAGCAAATCAGAGAATTTAACCTCAGTTGTGAAAATGTAGGAAGGGGGAGCTCCGCCTTATCGACCCTATATCAAAACTCTAGCCCTGACGGTGTTTACACAAAATTCGAATATCGGTTTGTCAGTTAGAAAATTTCGAGTGTGCTGGGACACTCATAGACGTCGTCAATGATGGAAGAATTGTAAAGCGAGCGAGCGAGTGAGTGAGTTAGTGAATATGCAAAGTAAAGCAACAGCAGCACTTGGATACACTTTTTGCATCGTTATTTCCACTTTTATTTTTTTTTTTGTGGGCGTTAATTTTAAATTTTATGAGTTTGAAAAATACTTCTTACACAATTGCTAACAAGCCCACAAAACGTTTGCCGTAACCATACACATACACACTCACACAAAAGACATACCCTTCCCTTCTAACCATGGGCAAATATATTTGCACATTTGGTTACTTTGTGAGCTGTGATTGTTGTTCTCCACCAAACAATGGCAATTACCGGCTAAGAGCAACAACAATCACATTAGCAACGGGCCAACAATGCGCATTGTCTTTAATAAATTTCCTTAAAGGTTGCTAGGTACATTGTCTTATGCCAACGAGAGTCAGCAATGAGTGAGTGAGCGGTAGTAAGTGGAAGTAGTAGGTCTTGTCTTTTCTTTATGTAATTGCTATTTAGCTAAAAAGTTTCTCGATCTATACACTTAGAAAAAAAATCATTAGTTATACTTGAAAAAGCCAAGGAGTTTTTTCAATACAATAGAGAATTTAGAATTTTATTTCAATGGAATATTTTGTCAACATTTTATTTTAATAGAAAATTTTGCCAAAATTTTATTTGTATAGAAAATTTTGTTAAAATTTTATTTCTATAGAAAATATTGTCAAAATGTTATTTCTATAAAATATTTTGCCAACATTTTATTCTAAAGAAAACTTTGTCAAAATTGTATTTCTATAGAAAATTTTATCAAAATTTCATTTCTGTATAAATTTTGTTAACATTTTATTCTATAGAAAGTTTTGTCAAAATTTTATTTCTATAGGAAATTTTGTCAAAATTTTATTTCTATAGAAAATTTTGGACAATTTTTTCCCATAGAAAATTTTGTCAGAATTTTATTTCAATAGAAAATTTTGTCAAAATTTTGTTTCAATAGAAAATTTTGTCAAAATTTTATTTCAATAGAAATTTTTGTCAAAATTTTATTTTAATAGAAAATTTTTGTCACAAATTTATATTAGTAGAAAAATTTGTTTAAATGTTATTTCTTAGAAAATTTTGGCAAAATATCATTTCTATAGAAATATTTGTTGAAATTTTATTTCTATAGACAATTGTGTCCAAATTTTGTTTTTATAGGAAATTCTGTCAAATTTTTATTTCAATAGAAAATTTCGTCAAAATTTTATTTCTATAGAAAATTTTGTCAAAATTTTATTTCTATAGAATATTTTGCCAACATTTTATTCTAAAGAAAACTTTGTCAAAATTTTATTTCTGTAGAAAATTTTGGACAATTTTTTCCCATAGAAAATTTTGTCAGAATTTTATTTCAATACAAAATTTTGTCAAAATTTTGTTTCAATAGAAAATTTTGTCAAAATTTTATTTCAATAGAACTTTTTTTTTTTTTAATTTTATTTTAGTAGAAATTATTAAATTATTAAATATTAGTAGAAATTTTGTCACAAATTTACTTTAGTAGAAAAATTTGTTAAAATTTTATTTCTTAGAAAATTTTGTCAAAATTTTATTCCTATAGAAAATTTTGTCGAAATTTTATTTCTATAGAAAATTTTGTCAAAATTTTATTTTTATAGGAAATTCTGTCAAAATTGTATTCCTATAAAAAAATTTGTCAAAATTTTAGTTCTATAGAAAAATTTGTCAACATTTTATTTCTATAGAAAATTTTGCCAAAATTTTATTCTAAAGAAAACTTTGTCAAAATTGTATTTCTATAGAAAATTTTTCCAAAGTTTAATTTCTGTATAAATTTTGTTAAAATTTTATTATAAAGAAAAATTTGTTGAAATTTTCTTTTTATAGTAAATTTTGTCATAATTTTATTTCTATTTTGTCAAAATTTTATTTCTTTAGAAAATTTTGAAAAATTTTATTTCAATAGAAAGTTTTGAAAAATTTTATTTCAATAGAAAATTTTGTCAAAATGTTATTTCAATAGAACATTTTGTCAAAATTTTGTTTTAATAGAAAATTTTGTCAAAAATTTATTTTAGTAGAAAATTTTGTTAAAATTTTATTTCTATAGAAAATTTTGTCAAAATTTTATTTCTATAGAAAATTGTGTCCAAATTTTATTTTTATAGGAAATTCTGCAAAAGATTTTATTCCTATAGAAAATGTTGTCAGAATTTTATTTCAATAGAAAGTTACGTCAAAGTTTTATTTCTATACTAAATTTTGTTAAAATTTTATTTCTATAGAAAATTTTGTCCAAATTTTATTTTAAAAAAATTGTCAAAATTTTATTCCTATAGAAAATGTTGCCCAAATTAATTTTATAGGAAATTCTGTCAAAATTTTATATCTATAGAAAATTTTGTCAAAATTTTAGTTCTATAGAAAATTTTGTCAAAATATTATTTCTTTTGAAAAATTTGTCAAAATTTTATTTCTATTTAAAAAAAATGTCAAAATGTTATGTTTGAGGAAAACTTTGTCAAAATTTTATTGCTATAGAAAATTTTGTCAACATTTTATTTCTGTAGAAAATTCTGTTGATTTTTTTTTCTATAAAAAATTGATTTTTGGAGGTTGGCTCTAAAAATACCAAAGTGTCGATCATTTCATGGTGCTTCAACAATTTTGAATTTTTTACGATATTTTTTGTTTTTTAACAATAAAAAATAAAATAAAAAAATGTTGAAAATAAATTTAAAAAATATATAACGCTTTCCTTTGTTGAATTACATATTAAGGCGACAGGGTACCCGACATTTTTATGCTTGAGTTTGTTTTTCAGGGTGTAAACATTTATGTTCGCATTGTATGTGTTTATGATCTTGGGTACTTCAAATGTCAACCAACAATCCAAATATATCGTCAAGTATACAAAGCAATAATAACAATAACAATATGGACCGTACAAAGTATTTAAAACTTATTCACACACATATGTTCATATGCCCATAGTAGCGGCAAACAACCAATACATTACCAGTGGCAAAACGAACGCAATCCCAATCATACGTTTTTATTGCTGTGAAATGTAAGTTTAGATATGTCGGATAAGTCAATCAAATGTGATTTGTTTTAGACATAATTAACATTTAAAACAAAAAAAAAACGAATTAAAAATTACGAGTTATAGGAGAACGTTTGGGATTATTCACGATTATGTAGTCAGGTGTGGTGTTACGATGTGTTGCACCATTGGGTTGTATTTGCATATAAAAGGGTGCGCGTATGTAATTCATCAAGAGTTTGTGTGTGTTTGTTTGCATATGCATTTATGATAAGTGGGTGGTAATAGGTGAACTTTTATTAATCGTCTCAATTTTTACATGAAAGAATATTTTCATTACGAAATTGTACCAACGAAATTTGTGATGTAAAAACACTGTTCACTGAAGCACGGAAACCGTAAATTGATGGCATAAAAAAATCCCTTCTTAATCGAAAAATCATTACGGTATTAATGTAGAAATTTTTACCAAATTGGATGAAAATTGCAGCCTCAAGAACTTAAATCGAAATTAGAATGATTTCCTCAGACGGATGTACGGTATGGACAGAATTTTGCCCACGGTTGTCACTCGTGCCAAAAATAATCTAGCAAAATTTGAAGAAAATTTTAACAAAAATCTACCAAATCAAATAAAAGAGTGTCAAAATTTTATTTCGATATAACAATTTGTCAAAATTTTATTTCTATAAAAATTTACTCAAATTTTTATTTCTATAAAAAATTTTCTTATAATTTTATTTCTTTAAAAAAAAATTTCTGAAAATTTTATTTCTATAAAAAATTTTCTCATAATTTATTTCTTTAAAAAATTTTGTCAAAATTTTATTTCTATAGAAAACTCTGTCAAAATTCTATTTCTATAGAAATTGTTGTCAAAATTTTATTTCTACAGAAAATTTTGTCTCAATTTTATTCCTATACAAAATTTTGTCAAAATTTGATTTCTATATAAATGTTTGTCAAAATTTTATTTCTATAGAAAATTTTGTCAAAATTTTATTTCGATATAACAATTTGTCAAAATTTTATTTCTATAAAAATTTACTCAAATTTTTATTTCTATAAAACAATTTCTCATAATATTATTTCTTTAAAAAAATATTCTGAAAATTTTATTTCTTTAAAAAATTTTCAGAAAATTTTATTTCTTTAAAAAAATTTCTGAAAATTGTATTTCTTTAAAAAAATTTTCTGAAAATTTTATTTCTATAAAAAATTTTCTCCTAATTTATTTCTTTAAAAAATTTTGTTAAAATATTATTTCTATAGAAAATTTGGCAAAATTCGATTTCTATAGAAAAGTTTGTCAATCCTTTATTTCTACAGAAAAGTTTGTCAAACTTTTGTTTCTACGCAAAATTTTGTTAAAATTTTATTTCTACATAAAATGTTGTCAAAATTTCATTTCTCTGGACAATTTTGTCACGGTTTTATTACTAAAGAAACCTTTGTCAAAATGTTATTTCTATAGAAAATTTTCTCCAACCGTTATTTCTATAAACAATTTTCTCAAAATTTTATTTTTATAAAAAGATTTCTGCTACTCTTACATCTTTAAAAAAAATTCTCAAGTTTTTATTTCTATAAGAGATTTTGTTAAAATTTTATTTCTATAAAAAATTTTGTCAAAGGTTTTTTTTCATAGAAAATTTTGTCAAAGTTTTATTTCTGTAGAAAAATTTGTCAAAATATTATCTCTATAGAGAATTTTCTCAAAATTTTATTTTTATAACATATAAAATTTTGTCGATTTTTATACCCTCCACCATAGGATGGGGGGTATAATAACTTTGTCATTCCGTTTGTAACACATCGAAATATTGCTCTAAGACCCCATAAAGTATATATATTCTGGGTCGTGGTGAAATTCTGAGTCGATCTGAGCATGTCCGTCCGTCCGTCTGTTGAAATCACGCTAACTTCCGAACGAAACAAGCAAATTTCATCCGATCCGGCTGAAATTTGGTACATGGTATTAATATATGGTCTCTAACAACCATGCAAAAATTGGTTCACATCGGTCCATAATTATATATAGCCCCCATATAAACCGATTCCGCGATTTGGCTTGCGGAGCCTCTAAGAGAAGCAAATTTCATCCGATCCGGCTGAAATTTGGTACATGGTGTTAGTATATGGTCTCTAACAACCATGCAAAAATTGGTTCACATCGGTCCTTAATTATATATAGCCCCCATATAAACCGATTCCCCGATTTGGCTTGCGGAGCCTCTAAGAGAAGCAAATTTCATCCGATCCGGCTGAAATTTGGTACATGGTGTTAGCATATGGTCTCTAACAACCATGCACAAATTGGTCGATATCGGTCCATAATTATATATAGGCCCCATATAAACCGATCCCCAGATTTGACCTCCGGAGCACCTTGGAAGAGCAAAATTCTTCTCATTCGGTTGAAATTTGGTACGTGATGTTAGTATAGGGTATCCAACAACCATGGAGGAATTGGTTCCTATCAGTCCATAATAATATATAGCTCCCATATACACCGATCCCCAGATTTGACCTCCGGTGCCTTTTGGAGGAGCAAAATTCATCCGATCTGGTTGAAATTTGGTACGTGGTTGTAGTATATGATATTTAACAACAATGTGAGTTGAAATTTATGAATGACAGTCTTTCGTAGAAGTTTCTACGCAATCCATGGTGGAGGGTACATACGATTCGGCCTGGCCGAACTTACGGCCGTATATACTTGTTTTCTATAAAAAAATTCTCAAAATTTTATTTCTATAAAAAAGTTTGTCAAAATTTTATTTCTATAGAAAATTTTGTCAAAGTTTTATATATATAGAAAATTTTGTCAAAATTTTATTTCTATTGAAAAATTTGTCAAAATATTATTTCTATAGAGAATCTTCTCAAAATTGTATTTTTATAGAACATTTTGTCAAATTTTTTTTCTACAAAAAAATTCTCAAAATTTTATTTCTATAAAAATGTTCTTATAATTTTATTTCTTTAAAAAAATTTTCTGAAAAGTTTATTTCTATAAAAAGTTTTCTCATAGTTTATTTCTTTAAAAAATTTTGTCAAAATTTTATTTCTACAGAAAATGTTGTCAAAATTTTATTTCTATAGAAAATTTTGTCAAAATTTTATTTCTATAGAAAAATTTGTCAAAATATTGTTTCTATAGAGAATTTTCTCAAAATTTTATTTTTATAGAACATTTTGTCAATTTTTTTTCTACAAAAAAATTCTCAAAATTTTATTTCTATAAAAAATTTTCTCAAGATTTTATTTCTACAGAAAATTTTGTTAAAATTTTATTTCTATAGAAAATTTTGTCAAAATTTGATTTCTATATAAAATTTGGCAAAATTTGATTTCTATAGAAAATTTTGTCAATGTTTTTTTCCATAGAAAATTTTGTTAAAGTTTTATATTTATAGAAAATTTTTTAAAAATTTTATTTCTGTAGAAAATTTTATTAAAATTTTATTTCTATAGAAATTTTTGTCAAGATTTTATTTCTATAGAAAATTTTGTCAAAATTTATAAACGAGTCGAAATTAGGCAGTAAAATATTTACTATCCAAATCAACAACAACAACAGGGTCTCTCTAAATCTCCCCATTATGTTAAGATGAACGCATGAAAAAAGTTCAGTTTAAATCCCTTTATCTGAAAAAAAGACCACAATTTTATTTACAATATGCATTAGGTTGAGTGTAGCATCAATAAAAATACATTATCAATATTAAAATCGAAATATTAACAACCACAAAAAATGGGCGACATATTTGGCGCAATAAAAGACCCATTCCAAAACGACAAACCAATTTTCAATGAAACCAAATGGATTATAATCAAGGTATGTATGTATGTATGCAAGTAATGTATGTTTATTGAGGATGTACACAAAATTTTAAGATATTTTCTTGGTATCTACATACAAAATGGTCTTTTCTATCATACAAAAATGGTATTTTCTTTTTTGCTAATTATGTTTATTTTTCCATCACAAGAGACTGTCTGATTCCTTGCTAATCCCTAGGAAGCCTTTGAACAAACTTTAAGTGTTGTATTTATCAGTTATTTGCTAAAACAATTTTAATAACGGCAATCGGTTTAATGATCGCTTTGTAACTGGCTCAAATGTGTTTTAGTGAAAAAGTGAAGTGAATTCTACCCATTTCTAAATGGAATATGAGATGATTGTGAAGGAGACTATGACGCCTTTATTGCCATAAGCGAGGTATAGAGTTCCTACGTTCATTTTCACATTCGTAGGAACTTAATACCGTGCTCTTGGAGGGCTGTTAATCAACATGTATTAAAAATAAAAAAAATAATAATAAAAATAAAAAAAACAAGGTGAAATGTGTATTTTTTAATTTGATAAGGTTTAGTTTGTATAAGTAGTTTTAATCTTATTTGTAGAACTAATAAGCATATAGCAAAAATATGTATAGATTTAAATCGAGAAAATAATTAATCCAATTAATATTTATGTTAATTAAAATTTGCTTCAATCACGAAATTGATAATATCGGTCACAAATTAATTTAATCCATTTCAAATTTAAATTTAAAGTAATTCTTAATATTAAATATCGACCTTTAATAACATACACCCAGAAAAAAGTACCTTCAAAACTAAAGGAATCAAGTATATACGGCCGTAAGTTCGGCCAGGCCGAATCTTATGTACCCTCCACCATGGATTGCGTAGAAACTTCTACTAAAGACTGTCATCCACAATTGAATTACTTGGGTTGTGGCCGATGGCAAGGCATCTTAAAACTTCTTTACATCCCAGCAAAAAAATCTTCGCCAAAAATGTATTGAAAATGTTCTTTTTGGATCCGGAAGTGGTGCAAAATTGACGCAGAAGCGATGAATTTAACATGGACTTGCCATAGGACGGAAGTCCTCCATTTCAACAGCCACTGCACTGAATTTGCATCACATTTTTAGGTGTGATCCGAATTCAATGTTTTGGATGTAAATTAAAAAATTCTGTGATATTTTGTAAAATAAATAATTTTTATAATTTTTTATAATTTTTAATGGATTCTTACGCTTGTCTGAAACGTTTGACCTCAGATATTTTCAAAAATTCACAATTTTTGCAGATCGGATTTAGCATTTTTTCGACAAAATTTAAATAATTTGTACCGTTTTATGAATTCTTACTCTGTTTTTAACCTATTTGAAACAAAAAAGGTTAAAATTACCCATTAAAAGTATGAAAAAAGCAGGTTACAAAAAATTGAATGAAAAGAACTTCCTGGGTAGTTAAAATAAAGAACATCATTGGGAGTGCATCCTCTGGAAGTGCTTTTACAGTTGTGCCTTTGGAAGAACTTCCAAATTTTTTTGCTGGGATCATCTCCTCAATTGTAAGTTAGTCCATGCGGGATATATGGTAGACAAAAGAAAGGTCGATTAAATACTATATACGTATCTTGACCGGTATATATAGGGAAGAAATAAGTACGAACCGATATGAACTTTTATGCGGTAATAATAGAGCCAGAATTGAAATATGGGAGTCGCTTTATATGGGCTTTATACAATTATGAACACGAGTCTATCAAAAATGGCAGATTTTTTAGTGTTTGGTAGATTTGTAGAATTTTGACAAAATTTTCTACAGAAATAAAATTCTGACAAAATTTTCTATAGAAATAAAATTTTGACAAAATGTTCTAGAGAAACAAATTATTGGCAAAATTTTGTATAGACATTATATTTTGACAAAATTTCCTAAAGACATTAAATGTTGACAAAATTTTTAATAGAGATAAAATTTTGACAATTTTTTTTCTATGGCAATAAAATTGGGGATCGGTTTATTTGGGGGCTATATATAATATAGATCGAAACGGACCAATTTTGGCATGGTTTTTATCGGTCATACACTAGCGAAATCTACCAAAATTCCACCGAATCGGATGAATTTTGCTTCTTGAAGAGGCTCCGGAGGTAAAATCTGAGGATCTTTTAATATGGTGGTTATATATATATATATATATATATATATATATATATATATATATATATATATATATATATATATATATATATATATATATATATATATATATATATATATATATATGGACCAATTTTTGCATGGTTTTTAGCGACCATATACTAAGTTTCAACTGGATGGGATGAATTTAGGTCCTCCAAGATGCTCCGGAGATCAAATCTGGGGGTCGGTTTATATAAAGGCTATATATAATTATGGACCGATATGGACCAATTCTGCCATGGTTGTTAGAGACCATATACTTACACCACGTACTAAATTTCAACCGGCTCGGATGAAATTTGCTTCTCTTAGAGGCTCCGCAAGCCTAATCTGGGGGTCGGTTTATATGGCGGCTATATATAATTATGGACCGATGTGGACAATTTTTGCATGGTTGTTAAAGACCATAGCCTGGTCGGATGAAATTTGCTTCTCTTTGAGGCTCCGCAAGCCAAATCTGGGGATATGGGGGCTATATATAATTATGGACCGATGTGGACCAATTTTTGCATGGTTGTTAAAGACCATATACCAACATGATATACCAAATTTCAGCCTGGTCGGATGAAATTTGCTTCTCTTTGAGGCTCCGCAAGCCAAATCTGCGGATCGGTTTATATGGGGGCTATATATAATTATGGAACGATGTGGTCCAATTTTTGCATGGTTGTAATATACCAAGACCATGTATCAAATTGCAGCCGGATCGGATGAAATTTGCTTGTCTTTGAGGCTCCGCAAGCCAAATCTGGAGATCGCTTTATATGGGGGCCACATATATATTTATGGACCAATGTGGACCAATTTTTGCACGGTTGTTAGAGGTTGCAATATCATCCGACCTACATCAATAACAAGTACTTGTACCAAGTGTCAAGTCGATAGCTTGTTTCGTTCGGAAGTTAGAGTGATTTCAACAGCCGGACGGACATGCTTAGATCGGCTCAGAATTTCACCACGACCCAGAATATATATATATATATATATATATATATATATATATATATATATATATATATATATATATATATATATATATATATATATATATATATATATATATATATATATATATATATATATATATATATATATATATATATATATATATATATATATATATATATATATATATATATATACGTTATGGGGTCTTAGAGCAATATTTCGATGTGTTACAAACGGAATGACAAAGTTACTATACCCCCATCCTATGGTGGAAGGTATAAAAATGTTGATCAATTTAGTTTAGCCATTTTATTTCCATTAAGTGAAATGTTTTGTGTCAAATAATAAAATTTACTTGTTTCGGTCAAAAATCCTAAACTGACTGCAATTAGGAATAGATCATTAACTAGAATAAGGCATGGAATTTTACTGTTTTCCTTCACTGATAACAAAGCATTCGAAAAGAATAATCAAAAACCGAAATAAAACCAAGTTTCCGCAAATTTAGTAAAATTTCTTATAAAATGATAATTCTGACTTCCCTTATTATAGAAAGCTTATCATACATGCGAATAACGCTTAGCATAGAAAAATATTTTAGTTCATTCGTACTAAGAAGTATTCAATCCTTTCAAAACTTAAGGAAACACACTTGTTAGCATATAGGAAAATGTCCTATAATTTTTTTTGTCTACCTGTAATCGATACCTGCCATCGATGTAATCGATATGTTTTGCGCGTGGGTTGTGTTTTTAGTTGGAATCGTGTTGTTATGGTGTACGGAGTGATTGTTAAGAAATCATATAATAAATAAAAAATAAAATATATCAAATATTTGTTATTTATTGTTAATTATTGAGAACATTTTTGTTTTTTTTTTTAACATTATTGAAAATAACAAACAATAGTCGTGATGGTGTATAAAAAAAGAAAACACCAACAGATTCACAACCCCTTTATTCGTCTTCATTTTGGAATCTTCAGTTATCAGTTAACACTCAGTGACGCTAACCTTTTGTGAAAAAATTGGTTTACGATTTTTTATATTTGTAGGCATTGAAATTGTAAAAGGAGAACTAAATCGTTAGGCAGCAACTTATTAAAACTGGAAGGTACAAGAAGAAAAAAAATACGTTTTACAATTGATAAGATTACATGCAAATTGGATATATTGGAATAATAAACCCATATTTCAAGGCCAGTCGATGCTGTTGATTCTTAATAAATATATTTAATATATTAATAAAACATATATTTTATTAAAGAACAAGTATATACAGCAGTAAGTTCGGCCAGGCCGAAGCTTATGTACCCTCCACCATGGATTGCGTAGAAACATCTTCTAAACACTACCGTCCACAATCGAATTACTTAAGTTGCGGTAACGCTTGCCGATGGCAAGGTACTTAAAACCTCATAACACCGTCTTCTAAATTGTATGTAAATCCATACGTGGTATATATTAAATCAAAAAGATCGATCAAATACGTATATAATTCAGTTTGACAAAATTTTCTATAGACATAAAATTTTTGACAAAATTTGAACAAAATTTTCTATAGAAATAAAATTTTCAAAAAATTTTCTATAGAAATAAAATTTTCAAAAAATTTTCTTTAGAAATAAAATTTTGACAAAATTGTCTACAGAAATAAAATTTTAAAAAAATTTTCTATAGAAATACAATTTTAAAAAAATTTTCTATAGAAATAAAATTTTAACAAAATTTTCTATAGAAATGAAATTCTGACAAAATTTTCTATAGAAATAAAATTTTAACAATAATTTTCTATAGAAATAAAATTTTAACAAAATTTTCTTTAAAAAAAAATGTTGACACAATTGTCTACAGAAATAAAATTTTAACAAAATTTTCTATAGAAATAAAATTTGAACAAAATTTTCTATAGAAATAAAATGTTAACAAAATTTTCTATAGAAATAAAATTTTGACAAAATTTTCTATAGAAATAAAATTTTGACAAAATTTTCTATAGAAATAAAATTTTGACAAAATTTTCTATAGAAATAAAATTTGACAAAATTTTCCATAGAAATAAAATTTTGACAAAATTTTCTATTGAAATAAAATTTTGGTAGATTATTGAATGAATTTTGCTCCTCCAAGACGCTCCGGAGGTCAAATCTGGAAAACAGTTTATATGGGGGCTATATATAATTACATACCGATGTGGACCAATTTTGGCATGGTTGGTAGAGACCATATACCAACACCATGTACCAAATTTCAGCAAGATCGGATGAAATTTGCTTCTCTTTGAGGCTTTGCAAGCCAAATCTGGGATCGTTTTATATGGGGGCTATATATAATTACAGACCGATGTGGACCAATTTTTGCATGGTTGTTAGAGACCATATACCAACACCATGTACCAAATTTCAGCAAGATCGGATGAAATTTGCTTCTCTTTGAGGCTCCGCAAGCCAAATCTGGGGATCGGTTTATATGGGGGCTATATATAATTATGGACCGCTGTGGACCAATTTTTTCATGGTTGTTAAAGACCATATACCAACACCATGTACCAAATTTCAGCAAGATCGGGTGAAATTTGCTACTCTTTGAGGCTCCGCAAGCCAAATCTGGGGATCGGTTTATATGGGGGCTATATATAATTATGGACCGATATGGATTAATTTTCGCACGGTTGTTAGAGACCATATACCAACACCATGTACCAAATTTCAGCCGGATCGGATGAAATTTGCTTCTCTTTGAGGCTCCACAAGCCAAATCTGGGGATCTGTTTATATGGGGCTATATATAATTATGGACCGCTGTGGACCAATTTTTGCATGGTTCTTAGAGACCATATACCAACACCATGTACCAAATTTCAGCCGGATCGGATGAAATTTGCTTCTCTTTGAGGCTCCGCAAGCCAAATCTGGGGATCGGTTTATATGGGGGCTATATATAATTACAGACCGATGTGGACCAATTTTTGCATGGTTGTTAGAGACCATACACCAACACCATGTACCAAATTTCAGCAAGATCGGATTAAATTTGCTTCTCTTTGAGGCTTTGCAAGCCAAATCTGGGGATCGGTTTATATGGGGGCTATATATAATTATGGACCGATGTGGACCAATTTTTGCATGGTTGTTAGAGACCATATACCAACACCATGTACCAAATTTCAGCCGGATCGGATGAAATATGCTGCTGTTAGAAGCTCCACAAGCCAAATCTGAGGGTCCCTTTATATGGGGGCTATACGTAAAAGTAGACCGATATGGCCCATGTGCAATACCTACATCAATAACAACTACTTGTGCCAAGTTTCAAGTCGATAGCTTGTTTCGTTCGGAAGATTTCAACAGACGGACGGACGGACATGTTTAGATCGACTCAGAATTTCACTTCATCCAGAATATTTACAATTTATGGGGTCTTAGAGCAATATTTCGATGTGTTACAAACGGAATGACAAAGTTAACATACCCCATCCATGGTGGAGGGTATAAAAAAATCACCAATATAAATAAATAAAATTGTATTTAAAAATGAAGATAAACAGTTATAATTTTGAAAAGGTTTACCAAAAAGTATGTAACATATAGTGGTACATAAATATAGTAAAATGATAACTAATATATGGAATGCATTCTACCTAATTTCTACGAAAATCACATAGTTCAAACATATAAAAATGCCTTTGGCGCTATACGAAGTACAACTTTCTTCACAATGAGTGCATTTTAACTTAAAGCAGGGGTCACTTTTTTGTGGGTGTAGCCTCCATCGTTACAAGAGGTATATTAGGAGTAATATTACAACAAAAATAATGCAAAAATAATAATGATAATTAAAAACTACTAAATGTCAAATACACTGAAAAAGCTGTGAACCCACCACGAAGAAAAATTTTGGATAGTTTTAGAAAATTGCGATTATTTATTTTCTAAAAATTTAACTAAACAGTATTACAAACGCTGACATCACGTCGATATCACAAAAATAAGCAAATATTTTTCGACAAATTCAAGAAAATTTATTAGACACAATTAAGTTTTTTTTTTCACTTGTTAAAGAAAATTTTATAGTTTGAAGGAAAAAATTGGAGTTCAAAATTGCAAGAATGTCTTTAGTGCCATACGAAGTTCAAGATGGGCAGATTATTGGTAAAATTTACAAATTTTAACAAATTCTGAACTATTTTGTTGAAGACACCAATTTAGTTAATCTTTATGCTTCATTTGTGTATAAGATTTTCCTCTGTTTTAGTTAATTAAACTAACGTATGCTAAGAAATATAAATGTCATGGAAACTTTCTTAAAACGTAATAATTCCATGAACTAAAATATGTTAGAGTTAAATCGGCTTTAGTTAAATATAGGGTTCACATTTTTTTGAGTGTAATAGTAATATAGCAGTAAAAAAAAATTGAAACTTGTTCTATGGGCACAACTGTGAAAGCACTTCCAAAAATGTGCTCCCAAAGTTGTTCTTTGTTTTAACTAAACCGGAAGTTATTTTAATTCTATTTTTTATAACTCGTTTTTTTCATATTTTTAATGGGTAATTTCATTTTTTTTTCAAATAGTTTAAAAAGTTTAATAATTATTAACAAAGACAAAATATTTAAATTTTGTCCGAAAAATGTCTGACTTCATTCTAGAAAAATTGCGGATTTTTGAAAATATTTGGGGTCAAACATTTCAGACAAGCGTTAGAGTGCACTGAAATCGTAAAAATTATAAAATTTATTTATTTAGCAAAATATCACAAAAAATTTTCAATTCACATCCAAAACACTAAATTCGGATCACACCTTAAGAAGTGATGCGAATTCAGACTGTTGAAATGGTGGACATCTATTGTATGACAATCCCTAGTTGAATTCATCGCTTCTGCGCCACCTTTGCATTACTTCCGGATCCAAAAAGAACATTTTCACTACTGACGCTTTCTTGATAGGATAATTCAGACGGGTCGACTATATCATAGTCTAAACCTACCTACACTGAAAGGACAGTTTTATGAGGAAACTATTTTTTTTTTGTGTAAGCATTTAAGAGTATTTTTAAAATATGTTTACGAGATGAGTCTAAATCTCAGGCTATGTGGCTAATGCCTCGCAATTCAATATTCTATGTCCGCATTAAAGAAAATTAGGCGGTGTATATTCACACTGAAAAAAAAAATATTGCAGTGTAGAGAAAGGTTTCATGTTCTTAAAATACGAATGGGAATTTTGCTTAGCATACAATGAAAAAATATTTACGTTATATTAAAGATTATGCAACCTACATTTTAGGATGCGAAATTTACAAAATATTAAGGACAAATTTCTTTAAAATAATGAAATTTTAATTAAAATGACGTTTATAATGTTTGCTTCAAAAATTTTTTTCATTACATTTAGGACACAAATTTTGTAAATTTGCGTCCCTCCCTCAACTAAGGCTAATTTTCCTTAAAGTAAAGAAACACATTTTTGATTTAAAGAAATTGTCCTTAAAAGATCTTAAATATTGAAACTTTAGATTTAAGATAAAAACGCTTCAAATATAGGCTAAGACTTATTTGGAGGATTTAGCTTCTTTGGTTTAAAGTTTTTTTGGAATTAAGAAAACATTTTTTACTTTGAAGTATCCGTTATAATATGGAGTTTTAAATTGGCATTTGTTTATACGTGAGTACGTTTATTAATAAACCACGAAAAGAGAATGAAAATTTCATAAATGAGATCTGTATCCTAATTTTAATTTTATTATACCCTCCACCATAGGATGGAGGTATATTAACTTTGTCATTCCGTTTGTAACACATCGAAATATTGCTCTAAGACCCCATAAATTACAAATATTCTGGATCGTGGTGAAATTCTGAGTCGATCTAAGCGTGTCCGTCCGTCTGTTGAAATCACGCTAACTTCCGAACGAAACAAGCTATCGACTTGAAACTTGGCACAAGTAGTTGTTATTGATGTAGGTCGGACGGTATTGCAAATGGGCCATATCGGTCCACTTTTACGTATAGCCCCCATATAAACGTACCCCCAAATTTGGCTTGCGAGGCCTCTAAGAGAAGCAAATTTCATCCAATCCGGTTCAAATGTGGAACATGGTGTTAGTATATGATCTTTAACAACCGTGCAAGAATTGGTCCACATCGGTTCATAATTATGTATAGCCGCCATATAAACCGATCCCCAGATTTGGCTTGCGGAGTCTCTAAGAGAAGTAAATTTCATCCAATCCGGTTGTAGTTTGGAACATGGTGTTAGTATATGATCTTTAACAACCGTGCCAGAATTGGTCAATGTCGGTCCATAATTATATATAGCCCCCATATTAACCGTTCTCCAGATTTGACCTCCGGAGCCTCTTGGAGGTGCAAAATTCATAAAATTGGTCCATATCGGTTCATAATCATGGTTGTCACTCGAGCCAAAAATAATCTACCAAAATTTTATTTCTATAGAAAATTTTGTCAAAATTTTATTTCTATAGAAAATTTTGTTAAAATTTTATTTCTATAGAAAATTTTGTTAAAATTTTATTTCTGTAGAAAATTTTGCTAAAATTTCATTTCTATAGAAAATTTTGCCAAAATTTTATTCCTACAGAAAATTTTGTGAAAATTTTATTTCTATAGAAAATTTTGTTAAAATTTTATTTGTATAGAAAATTTTGTAAATATTTTATTTCTATAGAAAATTTTGGCAAAATTTTATTTCTATAGAAAATTTTGCCAAAATTTTATTTCTAGAGAAAATTTTGCGAAAATTTTATTTCTAGAGAAAATTTTGTTAAGATTTTATTTCTATAGAAAATTTTGTTAAAATTTTATTTCTATAGAAAATTTTGTTAAAATTTTATTTCTATAGAAAATTTTGTCAAAATTTTATGTCTATAGAAAATTTTGTCAAACTGAATTATATACGTATTTGATCGATGTGTTTTTTTGATTTAGTATATACCACGTATGGACTTACATACAATTTAGAAGACGGTGTTAGGAGTTTTTAAGATACCTTGCCACAGGCAAGCGTTACCGCAACTTAAATAATTCGATTGTGGATGGCAGTGTTTAGAAGAAGTTTCTACGCAATCCATGGTGGAGGGTACATAAGCTTCGGCCTGACCGAACTTACGGCCGTATATACTTGTTGGTCCTAAATTTAAAGCCAGGTAGGACGCTAAAAAATTTCTTTATTTTAAAGAAGCCGCATCTTTGGCTCGGAATCAGTACCAAAATCATTAAGGGAAGGTCAAAATCTTTGGACCCAGTAAACTTTTTTATTTTTTAGTGTAGAAGACACATTTCTCTGATATAAAGTTGTTTTTTTTTTCATTGTCCAAAAGTCGATAAACTTTGTAATGAAGTCGGTTTGTCCTTATAGTGAAGTGATTTGACTTGAAAATGTGTATCGAACATGAAAAAATATTCCATTGGACTAAGATTAACTTGGCTTGAATAATTCTGAAAAATTATTCAAAATTAATGAAATCGTATTTTTTCCATCTTGACTACAAATCAAAAAAGCATTAAAAAATATGAAGTGTTTTATTTCATATTTTGAAATTTTTCAAATAAAATTTAATGATGGTGTGGACATTAAAATCAATCGATTCAGTCCACCTTCTAATATAAGTTTATAGAAAACATCTCCATCAATTACAGTTGTAGACCCATTATAGAAATCAATGCCATCTAATTTGCGTAAATATTTGTTTTGTTAAAAAAGTCGGGCAAAGTATTTACGACTCCTAATTCAGTAAAATCTTCAGACTCCGACTCCACAATTCTGGTTTTGGAGACCCCTTGCCATAATGACTAAAACTTATACTTCCATTGTTGGCTATTTGATTGACTTGAAAACCCGAATATCGTTTAAACGAAATTCGCCAAAACTGTAAATTAATGCATACCCTAATACAATTATCAAGGGCTTATATTCCAATTTATTATAAAAGTAATAGATTTAACTTGCAAAAAGTTTACCCCATACATAAAAGGGGCTTCATTGTATGCCCAAGATACCTCCTATGACATTCGATGAGGCATAGAAATCGATCTTAAGAACAAAATTTTATTAAAGTTTTCAATATTTTGGCAAGATTATAATAGCCACATGAAATTCTATACGAAATGAATGCAAAACCATGACCCAATAATTTTGTCATGGCCACTCAACAATTATCGACCAGATGCTAGTAGCAGTTACTAAAAAATTCAACAGGATGCATCTTCTAACTTGAGCAATCATGCAAGCAAACAAAATATCAATTTACAATAAAATAAAAATACCTTAGTGACACACACACACACACGCACTTACATGATGAAGAAAATGTTGTATCAGCCTCTACCAAAGAATGTTGGGTATACTAACATAGTCATTTCATTGGTAATGCATCGAAATATTTATCTGAGTATCTAAATATCGTGAAAATCAAAATAGCCATAAACTGAAACTACACTTCAAAAAATATATCTTTCCTCCTAATCTTACTTCTTGGAAATCTAGAGGTATGTTAGGACCACAAGGAGGTGTGCCGAAAATGGTGAGTATCGATCCATCTTTTGATATAGCCCCAATGTAGACTGGTCTCCAGATTTTACTACTTGGGCTTATAGAAACCGTTGATTTTATCCAATTTGCCTGAAATTGGAAATCTAGAGGTATTTTAAGACCATAAAGAGGTATGCCAAAAATGGTGAGCCTAGCTCCATGTTTTGGTATGGTCCCGATTTGGGGTTTTGTGCTTATAGAAACCGTAGTTTTTATCCAATTTGCCTGAAATCGGAAATCTAAAGGTATTTCTGGACCATAAAGAGTTGTGCCGAAAATGGTGAGTATCAGTCCATATTTTGGTATAGTCCCCAAATAGACCGATTTCCCGATTTTACTTCTTGGGCTTCTAGAAACCGAAGTTTTAATCCAATTTGCCTGAAATTGGAAATCTAGAGGTATTTTAGGTCCACAATGAGGTGTGCCGAAAATGGTGAGTATCGGTCCATCTTTTGATATAGCCGCCATATAGACTGATCTCCAGATTATATTTCTTGGGCTTATAGAAACCGTAGTTTTTATCCAATTTGCCTGAACTTGGAAATCTAGAGGTATTTTAGGACTATAAAGAGGTATGCCGAAAATAGTGAGTATCGGTCCATGGTTTGATATAGCCCCCATATGGACCGATCTCCAGATTTTATTTCTCGGGCTTATAGAAAACGTAGTTTCTATCTTATTTGCCTGAAAGTGAAAATCTAGAGGTATTTTAGAACAATAAAAAAGTATGGCGAAAATGGTGAGCATAGGTCCATATATTGATATAGTCCCCATATAAACCGATCTCCAGATTTTATTTCTTGGGCTTATAAAAACCATAGCTTTTATATATGGAAAATCTAGAGGTATTTTACGACCACAAATTGGTGTGTCGAAAATGGGGGTATCGGTCCATGTTTTGGTATAGCTCCCATATAGACCTATCTCCCGATTTTAATTCTTGGGCTTCTAGAATCCGTACTTTTTACCCAATTTGCCTGAAATTGGAAATCTAGAGGTATTCTAGGAAAATAAAGAGATGTGGCGAAAATGGTGATTATCGGACCATGTTTTGATATAGCCCCCATATAAGCAGATCACCCGATTTTACTTCTTGTGCTTCTAGAATCCGAAGTTTTTATCCAATTTGTTTGGAAATTAGAGATATTTTCGGGCCACAACGATATTTTAGTATAGCCCCCATAAGAACGATCTCCCGATTTAACTCTTTGGGTTTCTAGAAACCGTTGTTTTTATCCAATTTGCCTGAAATTGTAAATATTTTGGTATTTTAGGCTCACAAAAACGTGTATCGGATTAAGTTTTTATCGGTCCATTTGGTAATGCCTCCATATAGACCGATTTCACTTATTGAGGGTATAGAAAGCGCACTGATCATGAAAATTGCTTGAAACTGAATGCAAAATTTTACTTCTCGTAATCATTTAAATAATTGGGATGAAAATCTACAGATTTTAGGTTTCAACTCAAGGCGTTATTTCATAATTTTCTTGCACACTTACAAGAGATGTTTATGATTTCTCTAAAACTCAAACAAAAAATGGTTCTTATAAATTCAAAATCTGATCTAGTCTTCATAGGTAAAATCTTTACATTTGTCTGTGAGAAGCATACTGGTTGAACTGATCTGCTTGAGAAAATATCTGTCATCAAACCCCCCTGAAATTTTCAAAGGAAACTATTATATTTTATTCATGGTGGTGGGTATTTAAGATTCGGCCCGGCCGAACTTACTACTGTATATACTTGTTTTCTATTCATATGGCCACATATCAAATAATGAAATGCGGTAGACCGCACATTATTCATTTGCGTGTTCCAAACCCTTTTGCAAGAATGTATCCTTTCCCTCTTTCGGCAGTCTTCTGTTTAACATACCTCAATTCATCCTTACGTCCATAAAAATAAGATCTCACATTGCTCACAACGATGTAAGTAAGTAAGTAATTCAGGTACTGTTTACATTTAATTTTGGGCAAATATTTGCATTGGACTTCCTGTGATCACCAGGCAAACATATTTGGTGTAATTACAGCACATGCGCAACCATCGACCAATCATGACGAGGCTACTCGCCCTTTCGGTTGTTACATTTTATGTAATTTTTGGATAACGCAAATTTCTCCAAACCATGCATCAAAAACACCACACGTCGCTTATGGGAATTTTTTGTTTTCTTGTTGAATAGGGGAACATGTGGACAACAGATTTTTCTCGATGACCGTTGATTATTTAAAGCCGGCGGTAAAGGGGTTAATTGACTCTAATTTGATGTTATCTCCAATATTGTTGGGAAGGCTAACGTTGTTGTTTAAGTCGTTTCTCCTATAATATTATATACATATATTTTGAATTGAAGCCTTTCCACCCGAAAATAATTTATGAACATGTAAAGTGCACATCGTAAATAAAAGTTTTTTTTTGTTTTCTTAGCTCGTACTACAGAAGGTAGTGAAACATAGTTGAAAAACTGGGCCATATGACAAAAAAAGTTAAAGTCAACATTAAGCCTTTTTGTAGCACATTAAATAAAGTTTACTTGGACCCAAAGATTTTTTCGGCACACTTCTTTGTGATCCTAAAATACCTCTAGATTTCCAATTTCAGGCAAATTGGATAAAAACTACGATTTCTATAAGCCCGAGAAATAAAATCTGGAGATCGGTCTATATGGGGGCTATATCAAAACTTGGACCGATACTCACTATTTTCGGCATACATATTTATGCTCTTAAAATACCTCTAGATTTCAAATTTCAGGCAAATTGGATAAAAACTACAGTTTCTATAAGCCCAAGAAGTAAAATCTGGAGATCGGTCTATATTGGGGCTATATCAAAAGATGGAACGATACTCACCATTTTCGGCACACCTCTTTGTGGTCCGAACATACCTCTAGATTTCCAATTTCAGACAAATTGGATAGAAACTACGGATTCTATAAACCAAAGAAGTAAGATCAAGAGATCGGTCTATATAGGGGCAATACCACAACGTGGACCTATACTCACCATTTTTGGCACACCTATTTGTGGTCCTAAAATACTCTAGATTTCCAATTGCAGGCAAATTGAATAAAAACTACGGTTTTTATAAGCCCAAGACCCCATATCGGGAGGTCGGTTTATATGGGGACTATATAACAACCTGGACCGATATAGCCCATTTTCGAACTTGACCTGCCTGCAGACAAAAGACGAGCTTGTGCGAAATTTCAGCCGATTGCTTCATTATTGAAGACTGTAGCATGATTACAACAGACAGACAGACGGACATGGCTATATCGTCTTAGAACTTCTCCCCGATCAAGAATATATATACTTTATATAGTCGGAAATCGATATTTCGATGTCTTACAAACGGAATGACAAACTTATTATACCCCCGTCACCATTCTATGGTGGTGGGTATAAAGAGGCGGATTAAATACGTATATAACTTAATTCAGTTTGACAAAATTTTCTATAGAAATAAAATTTTGACAAAATTTTCTATAGAAATAAAATTTTGACAAAATTTTCTATAGAAATAAAATTTTGTACAGAATTTTCTATAGAAATGAAATTTTTACAGAATTTTCTATAGAAATGAAATTTTTACAGAATTTTCTAAGAAATGAAATTTTGACAACGTTTTACTATAGAAATAAAATTTTGACAAGATTTTCTATATAAATAAAATGTGAAGAAAATTTTCTACAGAAATAAAATTTTCTTTAGAAATAAAATTTTAAGAAAATAGAAATAAAATTTTTAGAAAATTTTCTATAGAAATAACATTTTGACAAAATTTTCCATATAAATAACATTTTTAGAAAATTTTCTATAGAAATAAATTTTTCTATAGAAATAAAATTTTGACAAAATTTTTCTCTAGAAGCAAAATTTTGACAAAATTTTTCTCTAGAAGCAAAATTTTGACAAAATTTTCTATAGAAATAAAATTTTGACAAAATTTTCCATACAAATAAAATTTTGACAAAAAAACTCCCTTAATGTCATGCTACATCTATTGCCTTTAGACATTTTGGCCAAACAGTCAGCTGCAACAACGGCTGTGCTGTTGCGCGAGCTATCGCTGTGGTCGGAAAAAATGTACGGTCATAGTTAGGTCCTCAAAGTAATGCCAGATGTGCCTAACGTAGTGGATTACACCCTGGCAAAACCACTTTTCGACAAAAAGTTTGAAACTCTAATTCCCAACAGCGAGGCGTGGTGTACACAGACCCCGGGGAATAAAAGAAATATAGATTTCTATACTGATGGCTCCAAATTGAATGGACAAGTGGGGTTCGGAGTATATTCTAAAGATCTGGAAATTCGAATAGCGAAAAGATTACCTAATCACTGTAGTGTTTTTCAGGCTGAAATATTGGCAATGAGAGAGGTGGTGAATTGGCTGAGAAGTAATGTTCCAACAAATATCGGCATTAATATATACTCAGACATTCAACCTGCAATAAAATCCTTGGACTCTGTGTTCCGTAACTCGAAAACGGCCATAGACTGCCGCAAATCTCTCAACGAGATGGCTGAGCAGTACAATATTCACCTAATATGGATACCTGGCCATAGGAACATACCGGGGAACTGCGAAGCAGATGTGTTAGCAAGGCTAGGAACTACCTTACATATTCCAGGGGAACTAGAATCTGCTGGTATGCCTCTGGTCACCTGCAAGCTCTTACAGACAATTGCAAGGGTTGTAACGACACCAAGGAAATATGGCCCCATATAAACTTGAACCGCACACTGGATATGCTAGTGTTGTCAAGGCGTCAGATAGCACTCATGATATCTGCTATAACGGGTCGCTGCCTGATAGGCGAATTTGCAAAAACTATAGGTGCGAAGTATAATGACTATTGTATAAGCTGTCATGATGTGGAGGAAAAGGAATCAATTAAACACCTCTTGTGTGAGTGACCTGCTTTTTGTGTAAGGCGTAAGCGAATTTTAGGATCATATAGCCTTAGGTTACTGGCGGACCTGGAAAACGTTAACTTAAGCAGTTTGTTAATGTTTTTGGAGTAATCTGGTTGGTTCCACAAAAGAAAATAATCGAGAAGGTTCAGTGGTTAAGACTAGAAGTGCCCATATGTAATAGGTACATTTAGTTAAATGTGGTATCACAATGGACTGAATAGTCTAAGTGAGCCTGAAATTTAATCGGGCTGCCACTTTAACCTAACCTTCTATGGAAATAAAATTTTAAGAAAATTTTCTATAGAAATAAAATTTTGAAAAAGTTTTTCTATAGAAATAAAATTAAAAAAAATCAATAGAAATAAAATTTTGAAAAAAATTCTATAGAAATAAAATTTTAAGTAAATTTTCTATAGAAATAAAATTTTAAGAAAATTTTCTATAGAAATAAAATTTTGACAAAAATACCACACATTGTTAAAGATGGAGCATTGCCGGCTTATAATTTCCTCCTCTATAGCCACCAAAGTTTTAAAATTATTAAAGATAGAAATACAATTTTAAGAAAATTTTTCTATAGAAATAAAATTTTGGCAAATTGTTCTATAGAATTAAAGTTTTAACAAAATTTCCTATAGAATTGAAATTTTGACCAAATTTTCTATAGAAATTAAATTTTGATAAAATTTTCTATAGGAATAAAATTTTAACAGAATTTTCTATAGAAATAAAATTTTAATAAAATTTTCTATAGAAATAAAATTTTAAGAAAATTTTCTATAGAAATAAAATTTTGAAAAAAATTTCTATAGAAATGAAATTTTAAGAAAATTTTCTATAGAAATAATATTTTAAGAAAACTTTTTATAGATATACAATTTTGGCAAAAATACCACACATTGTTAAAGATCAAGCTTTGCCGGCTTCTAATTTCCTCCTCTAGAGCCATCAAAATATTAAAATTTATAAAAATAGCATGTAGTGAAAAAATGCCTATATTGTGCCTTTCCAAGACGCCAAATATTAGAAAAAACCTACATGTAGGGAATTTCCTTAATTCTGGCAACACTGGTTTACATAGGTCCAAAACAAACATTTAGTATTTTTTTTTTTTTTTTTGAATGAGAAAAATTTTAATTTTTCGAATAAATTGAAAACTGATCCTAAAGTTTTTCCAAAAGTTGTATTTTATTTTTGTAGATATTAATTGAATATCTACTATGTATATATTTTTCTAATAAGCAAAGTATCCATAAGACCAGCCGTGTTAAAGTCATTGTCATAGCCCTCTGTGATATAAAAATAGAATTACGATGTTGCTATGATAATCACAGACAACAACCAATTTCACAGACACATACACACATCCTCATGACAATATTGGCACGTTATTATCATTTTCAATCAACCATGCCGCGTGGGGTGGGAAACGAATCACTTCCAATAGGAAAAACAAAGCCAGCAAAAATTAATTAACTAGCCCCATAAGGATTCTGCAATACTCCAATCAGAGTACATAGAGTAACCATTGGTGAGTCAGTTGAGTAAAGATTTCATCATTAACTCTAGCAACCCCTTCACAATGTCATCGCATTCATCCCATTACGCATTTTATACAAAAGGAAAACCAATTCGAAGAATTAAATTCCAATAAGTCAATAAAACCAATCTAATATTTATTGTAATTGTTTATCTAGGGAGATGATGCCTGTACAGTGGTCTGGCAACAAAATAATGAGAATCAAAAATTCGATTTCGGCTTTTTAAATTTTTGAAAAATCCTGCTTTCGACATTTGACCTTTGATGAGTTGTCAACATTAAATATTCTGCATCATGTTTCTCTTTCAATTCCAATTGGATTTTTCAATGTTTTCGTTATAAATCGATTTTTTTTGATATCAAAAAGATGCTTGCAAGTTCGAGTATTTGATTTGATTTTTTTTTCAAGGCGGAAAAATTATAATCACTTACGATATTTTTTATAGGCCTGAAAAATTTTAAGTTATTGTGTCGTATCTTACGTTTGAAATTTACTTTTGAAAGTGCTAATTTGGTAGTGGTTATTAGATTCTTAAAAATTTTTGGGGTGATCGTATTACTTTTATATGAGCAAACCTCTATGTTGTTAATATCAGCTATTAGGTCAATTATTACTGTTCAAAAAAATCGATCAAAGTAACTGTGATAAAAATTGTGTGTAGAAGTGAATTTGAATGTCTCAGGACATTTGCAATAGTGACTGTTGTTTTTGGCGGTCATCCTGCTTTTAAACCGAGCACCTCAACTACCGATGAAAACATTGACGCAGTGAAGAAAAAAGATTTTCGTCGAATCATTATTGCACATATAATTTTTTTTCTGATTCAATCACAAAATTAATTGATCCAATTAATTATACCCTCCATCATAGGATGGGGGTATATTAACTTTGTCATTCCGTTTGTAACACATCGAAATATTGCTCTAAGACCCCATAAAGTATATATATTCTGGGTCGTGGTGAAATTCTGAGTCGATCTAAGCATGTCCGTCCGTCCGTCCGTCCGTCTGTTGAAATCACGCTAACTTCCGAACGAAACAAGCTATCGACTTGAAACTTGGCACAAGTAGTTGTTATCGATGTAGGTCGGACGGTATTGAAAATGGGCCATATCGGTCCACTTTTACGTATAGCCCTCATATAAAGGGACCCTCAGATTTGGCTTGTGGAGCCTCTAAAAGAAGCATATTTCATCCGATCCGGCTGAAATTTGGTATATGGTGTTGGTATACGGTCTCTAACAACCATGCAGAAATTGGTCCACATCGGTCCATAATTATATATAGCGCCCATATAAACCGATCCCCAGATTTGGCTTGCGGAGCCTAAAAGAGAAGCAAATTTCATCCGATCCGGCTGAAATTTGGTACATGGTGTTGGTATACGGTCGCTAAGAACCGTGCAAAAATTGGTTCACTTCGGTCCATAATTATATATAGCCCCCATATAAAGCGATCCCCAGATTTGGCTTGCCGAGCCTCAAAGAGAAGAAAATTTCATCCGATCCGGCTGAAATTTGGTACATGATGTTGGTATATGGTCTCTAACAACCATGCAAAAATTGGTCCACATCGGTTCATAATTATATATAGCCCCCATATAAACCGATCCCCAGATTTGGCTTGCGAAGTCTCCAAGAGAAGCAAATTTCATCCAATCCGGTTGTAATTTGGAACATGGTGTTAGTATATAATCTTTAACAACCGTGCCACAATTGGTCCATATCGGTCCATAATTATATATAGCCCCCATATAAAACGTTCTCCAAATTTGACCTCCGGAGCCTCTTGGAGGAGCAAAATTCATCCGATCCGGTTAAAATTAGGAACGTGGTGTGTTAGTATACGGTCGCTAACAACCATACCAAAATTGGTCCAATCACATAAAAATTGGTCCATATCGGTTCATAATCATGGTTGCCACTAGAGCCAAAAATAATCTACCAAAATTTTATTTCTATAGAAAATTTTGTCAAAATTTTATTTCTAGAGAAAATTTTGTTAAAATTTTATTCGGTTCATAATAAAATTTTCATCATTGTCAGAATTTTATTTCTATAGAAAATTTTGTCAAAATTTTATTTCTACACGCTCACAAAAAATCGCTTCTGTAACATATACCCCCAAACATATTTTGCTTCAAGCATATATATTTTTGGGTATTGCCCAAACATTTATATGTTTGATCTCTTCCAATATATAATATGTTTGAAAGCATATTGGTCTAAACAATATATGTTTGGGTAGTCTAAGTTCCAAACATTTTGTATTTTTGCATCCAAATTCAATAATGTTGTCTTCCAAAAAACAATATGTTATTATGTGACCATATAATATGTTTGGAAGCAGTTTGCACCCAAAAATATTATATGCTTAAAAAAAATTCTCCAAAACAATATTTTGCTCAAAATTTTATTTATTTATTTATATATTTACAATCATAATGAATTATGAAAATAAACAGGTAATATAGGTTAACAACATAGGTTTTCGACCTGAATGCTCAAAATTTTGTTTCTGCCCAATTGTATATTCCCCGACATCTTTCTCACTTCCACGAGATTTTTTAGTTCTTAGCACCTTTTTCTGTAATACAAACATTGTAGAAGAAATTAATCAATTTTATGATTTTTTTTATTTTAATTTTACCTTTTGCCGGACGGGGACTCGAACAGCGGACCACACAGTTTGTAAGGATCAAAGAAGTAGCTGATCAATTGCCCAAGGAAAAATAAAATGTTAATTTTGTAATAACAAGCAACAACCACCAACTTAATTCAATATCGCTCCCTGTTAAATAGCGCTCCAAGCTACTAAACACATATATGTTAATAGGCTATTTCTAAATTAATATATGTTTGCATTCAAGCATATTATATTTACAAACATTTTATGTCCCAAACATAATATGTTCTAACATATTAACATATATGTCCCAAACATGTTATGCTAGTTTATGAACATTATATGCTTGCACTCAAAAATATTGTGTTTAAAAATTTGTGTTCCAAACATATAATGTTTATAGCCAAACATATGAAAAACAGTCTTTTTCAACCGTGTATAGAAAATTTTGTTCAAATTTTATTCGGTTCATAATCATGGTTGCCACTCGAGCCAAAAATAATCTACCAAGATTTTATTTCTATCGATTTTTTTTTTTTAAATTTTATTTCTGTAGAAATTTTTGTCAAAATTTTCTTTCTATAGAAAATTTTGTCAAAATTTTTATTTCTATAGAAAATTTTGTGAAAATTTTATTTCTATGGAAAATTTTGTTAAAATTTTATTTCTACTTTTTCAAACTGAATTATATACGTATTGGATCGAACTTTTTTGATTTAATATATACCACGTATGGACTTACATACAATTTAGAAGATGGTGTTAGGAGGTTTTAAGATACCTTGCCATCGGCAAGCGTTACCGCAACTTAGGTCATTCGATTGTGGATGGCAGTGTTTAGAAGAAGTTTCTAAGCAATCCATGATGGAGGGTACATAAGCTTCGGCCTGGCCGAACTTACGGCCGTATATACTTGTTTTTTAATTGAAATGTCTTTAATTACGAAAACGATAGTATCAATCACAGTTCTAAATTAATTGATTTTATTAACAAATTTTTATTAATTTTTTAATTGATTCAATTAAATTTTTAATTGATGTTGACTGCAAAAGTCAATTAATATTTTAATTAAAAACTAAACTATTTTTAATCACTACACTGAAAAAGCAGTGAACCCTCCAGGAAGAAAACTTTTGGTTAATTTTAGAAAATTTTAACTAAACAGAATTACAAATGATGACATCACGCCGATATCACTAAGGGCGTTTTCGTTTCGCAAAAAATATGTTTCCTTGGTGTTACACTACTTTTTTATACCCTCCACCATAGGATTGGGGGTATATTAACTTTGTCATTCCGTTTGTAACACATCGAAATATTGCTCTAAGACTCCATAAAGTATATATATTCTGGGTGGTGGTGAAATTCTGAGTCGATCTGAGCATGTCCTTCCGTCCGTCTGTTGAAATCACGCTAACTTCCGAACGAAACAAGCTATCGACTTGAAACTTGGCCAAGTAGTTGTTATTGATGTAGGTCGGATGGTATTGCAAACGGGCCATATCGGTCCACTTTTACGTATGGGCCCCATATAAACCGATCCACCGATTTGGCTTGCGAGGCCTCTAAAAGAAGCAAATTTCATCCGATTCGGCTGAAATTTGGTACATGGTGTTAGTATATGGTCTCTAATAACCATGCAAAAATTGGTCCGCATCGGTCCATAATTATATATAGCCCCCATATAAACCGATCACCAGATTTGACCTCCGGAGCCTCTTGGAAGACCAAAATTCATCCGATTCAGTTGAAATTTGGTACGTAGTGTTAATATATGCCCTCAAATTTCCATGCAAAAATTGGTCGAAATCGGTCCATAATTATATATAGGTCCCATATAAACCGATCCTCAGATTTGACCTCCAGAGCCCCTTGGAAGATCCAAATTCTTCCCATTCGGTTGAAATTTGGTACGTGATGTTAGTATATGGTATCCAACAACCATGCAGGAATTGGTCGAAATCGGTCCATAATTATATATAGCTCCCATATAAACCGATCCCCAGATTTTACCTCCGGTGCCTTTTGGAGAAGCAAAGCATCCGTATGATATTTAACACCCATGCCAAAAGTGGTCCATATCAGTCCATAATCATATATAGCCCCATATAAACCGATCCCGAGATTTGGTTTTGGAGCCTCTTGGAGGAGCAAATTTCATCCGAGTGAGTTGAAATTTGGTACATTGTGTATATGGTCGTTAACAACCATGCCCAACTAGGTCCATATCGGTCTATAGTTATATATATCCCTCAGATAAATCGATTACCAATCACACAAAAATTGGTATATATCAAGTTCATAATTGTATATAGCCCCCATATAAGCGACCCCCATATTTCTCTACGTACCGTGCAAAAAGTCCATATCGATTCGTAATTATTTGTAGACTTAACTATACATAACTTTTTTGTCTAATATATATCACGTATGGACTAACTCACAATTTAGAAAACGATGTTAAGAAGTTTTAAGATACCACAACCCAAGTATTTCGATTGTGGATGACAGTCTTTCGTAGAAGTTTCTACGCAATCCATTGTGGAGGGTACACAAGATTCGGCCTGGCCAAACTTACGGCCGTATATACTTGTTCGTCATTATATTTTCACGCAAATGATAGTGTCATTCCAAAATTATTGTTAATTCATAATATTGTGAGGGATACAGGACCCAAAGGCTATAACAGTACCCTTCATATTTTGCAAACAATTTCCAGAATGTTGCACCTTTTTTACCAATTTTTATGCCCTCCACCATAGGATGGGGGGGTATATTAACTTTGTCATTCCGTTTGTAACACATCGGAAAATTGGTGAAATCACGCTAACTTCCGAACGAAACAAGCTATCGACTTGAAACTTGGCATAAGTAGTTGTTATTGATGTAGGTCAAATGGTATTGCAAAATTCATACACTGTTAGAAAAATATGTTTTTCATATGTTCCGATATAAACAAAATGTGTTTCGGGCACGATTTTAAACCACAATATATTTAAGTGCGAACATGTAATTTTCCTAAACTAACACTAAATGTTTGGGACATCTATGTTAATATGTTAGAATATATTATGTTTGGGGCATGAATGTTTCATAAAAATCATATGTGTGAATACAAACATATATAAATTTACAAATTTCAACTAAACATACATATGTTGTGATATTTTATTCAAAGCGACAGAGAGAGTATAGAGAGAAATAGAGATGGAAACCGGGAGAGTTGACGAAAGATATCAATATAACACAGCAAAAGAGTCAAAAGAGAACAATTTCTGTGAAACCGCTTGTATGTTGTTTCGGAAAACTGTTTTATGATAAGGCCAAAAATTTGATATGTTTAAGTCTAAATATTATTTAATTTGAATAAAGAGAATA
Organism: Haematobia irritans; assembly: GCF_050003625.1. Taxonomy (NCBI): domain Eukaryota; kingdom Metazoa; phylum Arthropoda; class Insecta; order Diptera; family Muscidae; genus Haematobia; species Haematobia irritans. The sequence continues at coordinate 144,379,923 of NC_134400.1, forward strand.
TACATTCTAAACCAAGAGAATAGACATTTGAAAAACAAACAGCTTATGTTTTCGCCTTGAGAGCAGCATTTTATGTATGTGTGGACATGTGTTTTGTTTATCATTTTGGCATTATTTTTTTCTTGGTTCGTTAAAAGAAATCAGGGGTCTTCATAAAAATAACGAAAGGGCACTATACTCTTTTTAGAGTTGGGACGGTAAAATGAAATAAGGAGGAAATAGTGAAAAATTACACAGTAAAATGTAAAAAAACAAAGTTTAGTTTCTCTTTATTAAAAAGTAGTCCACGAGGAGTTGACGGACACCATCAAATATAAAAGCGGGCATTCAGTTCGACTTTTACAGCTAAAACAATTTAAAAGGTTTATTTTCTTTAAAATGAATTATTAAAGAAAAACAAGTATATACAGCAGTAAGTTCGGCCGGGCCGAATCTTAAATACCCACCACCATGAACCAAATATTAGGGTTTTCTTTGAAATGTCAGGAGGGCTTGAGGACTTGAGGATACTTCCCGAAGATAAATTTAAGGATTTCACCTATGAGGACTATATGAGATTCTGGATTTATAAGAACCATTTTTGTTCGAGTTTTAGAGGAATCGTTAACATCTCTTGTAAGTGTGCAAGAAAATTATAAAATAACGTCTTGATTTGAAATCTTAAATCTGTAGAAGTAAATTTTACATTGAGTTTCAAGCAATTTTCATGATCAGTGCGCCTTCTACACCCTCAAGAAGTGAAGTCGGTCTATATGGAGGCATTACCAAATGGACCGATAAAAACTTAATCCGATACACGTTTTTGTGAGCCTAAAATACCAGAATATTTACAATTTCAGGCAAATCAGATAAAAACTACGGTTTCTAGAAACCCAAGGAGTTAAATCGGGAGATCGTTCTTATGGGGGCTATACTAAAATATGGACCGATACTCACCGTTTTCGGCACACCTCTTTATGACCCGAAAATACCTCTAAATTTCCAATTTCAGGAAAATAGGATAAAAACTTCGGATTCTAGAAGCTCAAGAAGTAAAATCGGGAAATCGGTCTATATGGGGGCTATACCAAAATATGGACCGATACTCACCATTTTCGGCACACCTCTTTATGGTCCTAAAATACCTCTAGATTTCCAATTTCAGACAAATTGGATAAAAGCTACGGTTTCTATAAGCCCAAGACCCCAAATCGGGACGTCTTTTTATATGGGGACCATACCAAAACATGGACCGATACTAACAATTTTTTGCACACATATTTGTGGTCCTACAATACCTCTAGATTTCCAATTTCAGGTAAATTGAATAAAAACTGCGGTTTCTATAAGCCCAAGAAGTAAAATCGGGAGATGGGTCTATATGGGGGCTATACCAAAATATGGACCGATACTCACAATTTTTGGCACACGTATTTGTGGTCCTACAATACCTCTAGATTTCCAATTTCAGGTAAATTGAATAAAAACTGCGGTTTCTATAAGCCCAAGAAGTAAAATCGGGAGATTGGTCTATATGGGGGCTATGCCAAAACATGGACCGATACTCACCATTTTTGGCACACCTCTTTATGGTCATAAAATACCTCTAGATTTCAAATTTCAGGCAAATTGGATAAAAACTACGATTTCTATAAGCCCAAGACCCCAAATCGGGAGATCGGTTTATATGGGGACCATATCAAAACCTGGACCGATATAGACCATCTTCGAACTTGACCTGCCTGCAGACAAAAGACGAGTTTGTGCAAAATTTCAGCACGATTGCTTCATTATTGAAGACTGTAGCGTGATTACAACAGACAGATAGACAGACAGACAGACAGACAGACGGACAGACGGACATCGTTATATCGTCTTAGAATTTCTCCCTGATCAAGAATATATATACTTTATATAGTCGGAAATCGATATTTCGATGTGTTACAAACGGAATGACAAACTTATTATACCCCCGTCACCATTCTATGGTGGTGGGTATAATAAAAGGAATTTTAGAGCGATGGTGTTAAATGCTAGTAAAAAACTGTTCACTCCTAAATAAATTTATGTTTATATTATAAAATTATGTATGTATGTTTATACTCGACTCCACTTTCTTCTTTTGTTAGTTTTTGAATTCCTTCCAAATTTTAAAGTTTTGTACAAAAACAGTTTTTTATTACAAGATTGTTATTTTTGCAATAAAAAATAATATTTTATCCAAAAATCATTCAATTTCGTTTATATCAAGCACTGTTACTGACTATAAATCTTTAATAACGCACATTTCGATGTTTCATTTAAAAAAATTAATATAGTATAAATATAAATGTGTAAATTAAACAAAAAAAAAAAAAATGTTCGGTCGGAGCAGGGATTGAACCCACGACCCTTTGCATGCAAGGCAGACATGCTAACCACTGCTCCACGTGGCAAACAAATGTATGTTTCTGTTAAATAATGTTATGTTTGCATGGGCTCGTGGGCGCTGCAAACTATGCTATATAAATGTAACTTAAAACGATAATTATCTACTGGTGACTATAACAGCTACGTAGCCCAGTGGATAGTGTGTTGGCTTACAAACTGTATGGTCCTCGGTTCGATTCTCCGTGCAGGCGAAAGGTAAAATTTAAAAAATTTATAAAAGTGAATAATTTCTTCAACATTATTTGTATTACAGAGAAAGGTGCCAATAACTAAAAAATTTCGTGGAAGTGAAAATTACGAGTATGTTAGGGAATGAGCACAATCGTGTTTGGGAAAAATTCTTCCAAGCATATAATATTTTTGGCTCAAAATGCTGCCAAACATATAATATGTTCACATAAAACAAACATATTAATGTTTCGGCAGTATGCAATAATATATGTGCTTCCTGCAAAATATGTTTGGAACATATGTTAAAGAAGAGATTTTTTTTGAGGGTGTACGATTCCGTTGAAATTTGGTACATTGCGCTAGTATATGGCCGCTAACAGCCATGCAAAACTTGGTCCATATCGGTCTATAGTTATATATAGCCAATGACCAATCAAACAAAAATTGGTCCATATCGCCAAAAATAATCTACCAACATTTTATTTCTATAGAAAATTTTGTCAAAATTTTATTACTATAGAAAGTTTTGTCAAAACTTTATTTCTGTAGAAAATTTTTTCAAAATTTTATTTCTAAACAAAAAAATTGTCAAAATATTATTTCTATAGAAAATTTTATCAAAATTTTATTTCTATAGAAAATTTTATCAAAATTTTATTTCTATAGAAAATTTTGTCAAAATTTTATTTCTACAGAAAATTTTGACAAGATGGACGCATTTGTAGTAAAATTTACAAATTTAAAGATATAATGAACTATTTTTAGTAAATCTTTATGCTTAATTTGTGTATAATTTTTTTCCATTTTTTAGTTCATTTAACAAACCAACGCAAAAAATTATGAGAGTAAAGGAAACTTTTTCCAAACATAATAATTCCATGAACTAAAATAAAGTTAAGTTAGCTTTAGTGAAATAAAGAGTTCACTTTTTTTTTGAGTGTATACAATATTTCAATCACTTTCTATAAATACTTTTAATCCTTTTTAGTTTGATTCAATAATTGTTATCTTCAAACAAAAAAATATCCATAATTTTTGAACTGACTTACTCTTCAGAGTTTGATGAAAAAGTTAATTGTATCAATTAATTTTTTAATTGAGAATTTAAAAATTTCAATCATTGACTTAATTGACTTAATGTTTCTAGTTTGATTCAATGGTAAACTGTATCAACTAATTTTGTAATTGAAAAAGTTTTCAACTTCAAAATCATCTTTTTAATTGGCAATATTTTGTTGATATTTTTGTCTGTGTGGGAACATACACGCAAAGAAAAAAAAAACGTTTGGAAAACGTGCACCGAAAACGTTTTTCTTTTGTTAGAGTTTTTTGAATTGCTTCGAAAATTTTAAGCTTTTATCACCAAAAAAATTCGTTTGTTACAACATTTTTATTTTTTCAATAAAAAAAGTCATTTTTGAAACAACAACGCAGTCCATTTCGTTTATATCAAACAATGTTTTTTTTTTTTTTTTTTTGAGTTTGTCTTTATGAAATCCTGGAAAAGAATAAACGTTTATCACAAAAAGTATGTACTTTTCTTCCAAATACACTTCCTTACAGCGAAAAGCAAATGAGAAACGAACTTTGTTTGTCTAAAATTTCGTTTGGGAGGAAAGAATTATTTTTTTGCGTGTAATACCCGGCATTTCCAATTTCAGTCAGATCGGAAGATTGGACTATCCTTGGCACCAGCGGTGCCAACTCTGACGATTTTTCGTCATTTTTACGATTTTTGATGGTAAATTTGGATTTTTTAAAATACTCGACTCAAGTGTTTCCTTTTAAGTGTTTTTATGTCAATTTGACGATTTTCAAAGTGATGTAGTTATAAGTTGACGATTTTCATAAGTTGTAATGTAAATATGTTATTTTGGATCTCAATAATATGACAATTTATATGTAGCTTGCTCCCAGCCGTATCCAATGTAGAAAGAAATTTCAAAGCAATAAATATAAATAAACCTAAAATTCGAAATCCCCTTGAAACTTAAACATTGCAAGGTATTCTTTTGTCTAAAAAATATTTAAAGCGAAATAATTTTGATTGCTATGAAGCCAGTTTAGTTAAATTCACTTTATTTATTTATTCATTACCGATAATTGTAATAATAACAAAAATTATACATGAGCAAGTAATAAGGATTTAAATTCGCTTGGAGAATAGGAAATTTTTCTATCAAGAAAATTTTGTTAAACAATGTATTACATGTGGTCACAATCAGATATATTAATTTAAATTAATTAAAAATTTATTTCAATTAAACGTCGTTTAAAAAACTGGAAACTATATGACTTACTTAGAGATTTAAATGGCATTATTCATGTAACTAAAATGAATAAAACCCCTTTTTTAATAACAGCTTTATTGTGTATACAATATACGGATGACTCAGATGTTTGAATAAAACTTTTATTTTGCTCCTAAATCTTTTTTTCAACTGTTTTATGAGTGACGATTTTTTGACGAATTCTTTGGAATGAATTGACGATTTTGACGAAAAATATTTTTAAAATTGACGATTTTCAGCCCAAAACAGTTGGTACCACATTTTTGGGCCCCATACAACACTGAATTTCAATCTCCGTGGAAATCTTAAGTCAAATCGGTGTATCGGGCTATATGCCAAAAGATAGACAGATTTTGGCACCTCGTTCAATGGATCAAAAATACCATATAAATCATGTTTGAACTTGACCTGCCTAAAAACAAAATATAAATCATTTCCAAATTTCAGGACGATAGGCTCATTATTGGACGGGCGGATATCGCTAGATCATTTAAGAATATCATCTTGAAGCAGAATATACTTATACACTTTATATGGTCATAATTCGACACCCAGAGAAAGAATACGATCACCTCGAAGAGTAAAATGTAATTTTATATATTTTGCGCTTTTTCAATCTTTATTTTCAAATGAAAATTATACTATTTTAATTTTTAGACTATGAATATGTAACATGTTTTTCGGAAACATGTTATTTTCTCAGATATTATGTATGTGATTTCGACTACCATTTTATGACTGGCCAGAAAACAAAATTTTTCCGACAAAAGCCTTGTTTTCTTCCCATCCAAAAATAACATTTTGCCCCAGGATATGTCGAAATGGCTAACATAACACGTTGGCTGATAAGTCCCCGGTCTAACAAAGAAAAAAAAAACACATTCGTTTCTATTATTCAACATAGTTCCCTTCAAGAGCGATACAACGATTATAACGACCTTCCAATTTTTTGATACCATTTTGGTAGTACTCCTTCGGTTTTGCCTCAAAATAGGCCTCAGTTTCGCCGATCACCTCTTTATTGCAGCCAAATGTTTTCCCTGCGAGCATCTTTTTGAGGTCTGAGAACAAGAAAAAGTCGCTGGGGGCCAGACCTGGAGAATACGGTGGGTGGGGAAGCAATTCGAAGCCCAATTCATGAATTTTTGCCATCGTTCTCAATGACTTGTGGCACGGTGCGTTGTCTTGGTGGAACAACACTTTTTTCTTCTTCATATGGGGCCGTTTTGCCGCGATTTTGACCTTCCAATAACGTCATATAATAGTCACTGTTGATGGTTTTTCCTTTCTCAAGATAATCGATAAAAATTATTCCATGCGCATCCCAAAAAACAGAGGCCATTACTTTGACAGCGGACTTTTGAGTCTTTCCACGCTTCGGAGACGGTTCACCGGTCGCTGTCCACTCAGCCGACTGTCTATTTATTGGACTCAGGAGTGTAGTGATGGAGCCATGTTTCATCCATTGTCACATATCGACGGAAAAACACGGGTGTATTACGAGTTAACAGCTGCAAACACCGCTCAGAATCATCAACATGTTGTTGTTTTTGGTCAAATGTGAGCTCGCGCGGCACCCATTTTGCACAGAGATTCCGCATATCCAAATATTGATGAATGATATGACCAACACGTTCCTTTGATATCTTTAAGGCCTCTGCTATCTCGATCAACTTCATTTTATGGTCATTCAAAATTATTTTGTGAATTTTTTTGATGTTTTCGTCGGTAATCACCTCTTCGGGCGTCCACTGTGTTCACCGTCCTCCGTGCTCATTTCACCACGCTTGCATTTTGCATACCAATCAAATTTTTGTTGATTTCCCTGGGGCAGAGTCCGGAAACTCATTATCAATCCAAGTTTTTGCTTTCACCATATTTCTCCCATTCAGAAAACAGTATTTTATCAATTTCTTTTTTTTTCAATTTTTTTTTTCACAATAACAAAAGTTGCTTCACAGAAGACGCTCTATCTCACAAACTAATTGACTTACAGACGTCAAATTTTGACACGAATCATTTGAAGGTTGGTGCTATATAGAAATAATATGGATTTAATACTAGCGACACCATCTATGTGTCAGACCGGGGACTTATCAGCCAACCTGTTATGGTGGTGAGTATAAATATTGAAAAATATCTTAATGCGGAAAATTCGACAACAGCTAAGAGACTCACGAGAGATAAGCCCAAAAATCTGTACACTTACGAAGGACAAATACACAATACAATACAAAAGTCGCTTCCTATTTTCATTGGCAATTTGATTTCTGACTTGACTCGACTGAGTTACTGTTCATTATCGAACTGCATTAAATTTAAATCAGTCTCTTAATATTCACCCCTTCCACTAGAGGCCAGGCCACAAGGCTACTACTGTCTCATTATCGGGTTAATTTCATGAATAGCTAAACAAATGTGCTGATGTTGACTTTTCTTTCCTGTGTTGTCCTACGTCTGGTTAACGTTGACTTTGACTTTGACTCTGACCATGGATGTCCTTTGTGAATTTTTAAAATATCCGATTTGTCGCATCAGTTCCAATTTGATTGATTTCATTAGAGCGAGTTGCATCGCTTAATTGTGTTTGATTTGGATTTGTTAATGACATATCATGGCGTTTGGGAAAAAACGAAGCATTATCGAGTGTTTCTTAGGATTATTACAATTAGATACAGCCGAATATTCGCGCGGGCCGAATCTAAGCAATCCGCTACTATGGATTGATGGTGAGTACGGCATGCAGGGAAGGAATATGATCAACTCACATATGTTTTGAGAGCCAAATGTTATTTTTGGACGGAGAACATGTAACATTTTTGTTTTCCCGGCCAAAAATATATGGTTGCGACAAAGATGTTATATGCTTCCCGTCTAAAAATAACATTTTGATCTTGAAACGTTAGACATGAGCTTTGTAAGGAGAAAGTGTAGTACTTTGTAAAATATAATAAATCGCTGAAGGTGATCATAGAAGGTGTATCGAAATAGAAATGAAAGACAAGTATATGCGAACTTGAATTCGGCCGGGCCGAATATTAAATGCCTCTCACCATGTGTCATATATAATAGTTTCCTGTCTTTAGTGCCACACGAAGTTCAAGATAGGCGCATTATTGGTAAAATTTACACATTTTAGGAAATAATGAACTATTTTGTGGGAAACACGAATTTAGTAAAACTTTACGATTCATTTGTGCATATTTTTTTCCCAATGTATTAGTTCATTTAACTAACGTACGCAAAAAATTATTAAAGTCAAGCAAACTTTCTCCAAACATACACTCAAAATCACGAAATTAATTGATATTAATAAATTTTGTAATTGATATTTGTTTCAATTAAAAAATTTGAATTTTTTAGAGTGTGCAAATCGGGAGACTTAACACATGGGTGTTCTACCATGGACCGATCTCTATTTGCTACATCTATTTAGGGACGTAATATACCTTTTGAATTTCAGGCAAATCCGATAAAAAATTGGGGTGTCTAAAAGCCCCAGAAGTCAAATTGGGAGATTGGTCTATATGAGGTCTATATCAAAACGTGGACCGATACACACCATCTTCGGCAAACTTATGAGTAGACCTAAAATACCTGTATATTTACAATTTCAGGAAAATAAGATAAAAACTGAAGTGAAAACAGGCTATGTAGAGGGGAGGAGGGGGGAGTCTATACCGAACCCCGGACCGATACACCCCACATTCGGTACACTTGTTTATGAACCAAAAATACCTCTAGAATCACAATGGACTGAATAGTCTAAGTGAGCCTGAATCTTAATCGGGCTGCCAATTTAACCTAACCTCTAGAATTTGAATTTCAGGATAATCGCATAAATCTTGCGGCGTCTAGAAGCCCAAGAATTCAAATCGGAGATCGGGCTATATAGCAGCTATACCAAACCATGGGCGAATACACACGAAAAATACCTCTAGATTTTGAATTTCAGGCAAATCGGATATAAAATTGGAAATCTTGACGCTCAAGAATTAAAATGGGAAGATCGGTATATATGTTAGGTGGGCTAAACGAAACCATGGACCGATACTCACCATTTTCTGCACATCTCTTTATGTTCCAAAACTACGTCTAGATTTCAGGCAGATTGGCTTGAAATTACGGTTTCTTGAGGCCCAAGAAGTAATATCGGGAGATCGGTCTATATGAGGCTATACCAAAAGTTTGATCGATGCACCCCATTATCGACACATCTATTTGTGGTCCTCAAATACCTCTAGATTTCGAATATCAGGCAAATTGGATAGAAAATATGGTATCTAGACTATCAAGACCCCAAATCGCGCGGCCAGTTTGTATGGGGCTATATTAAAATCTGGACCGATATAGTCCATCTTCGAACAGACAAAAACCGAATTTGTGCAAAATTTCAGCACCGTAGCTTCATTATTGCACACTGTAGTGTGATTACCACAGACAGACAGCCGGACATGGTTATATCGTCATAGAATTCTCCCTGATCTAGAAAATATATCTTTATATAGTCAGAAATCGATATTTCGATGTGTTACAAACGGAATGACAAACTTATTATACCACCATCACCACTATCCCAATAAAAACAAGTACATACGGCCGTAAGTTCGGCCAGGCCGAAGCTTATGTACGTAGAAACTTCTTCTAAACACTGCCATCCACAATCGAATTACTTACGTTGCGGTAACGCAACACCGTCTTCTAAATTGTATGTAAGTCCATACGTGGTATATATTAAATAAAACAAGTATATACGGCTGTAAGTTCGGCCAGGCCGAAGCTTATGTACCCTCCATCATGGATTGCGTAGAAACTTCCTCTAAACACTGCCACCCAGTGTACTTAAGTTGCGGTAACGCTTGCCGATGGCAAGGTATCTTAAAACCTCCTAACACCATCTTCTAAGTTGATGTAAGTCCATACGTGGTATATATTAAATCAAAAAGATCGATCCTATACGTATATAATTCAGTTTGACAAAGTAGACATAAAATTTTGACAAAATTTTCTACAGAAATAAAATTTTCACAAAATTTTCTATAGAAATAAAAATTTTGACAAAATTTTCTATAGAAAGAAAATTTTGACAAAATTTTCTACAGAAATAAAATTTTAACAAAATTTTCTATAGAAATAAACTTTTGACAAAATTTTCTATAGAAATAAAATCTTGGTAGATTATTTTTGGCTCGAGTGGCAACCATGATTATGAACCGAATATAATTTGAAAATCTTCTATAGAAATAAAATTTTGACAAAATTTTCTATAGAAATAAAATTTTGACAATGATGAAAATTTTATTATGAACCGAATAAAATTTTAACAAAACTTTCTCTAGAAATAAAATTTTGACAAAATTTTCTCTAGAAATAAAATTTTGGTAGATTATTTTTGGCTCTAGTGGCAACCATGATTATGAACCGATATGGACCAATTTTTGTGTGATTGGACCAATTTTGGTATGGTTGTTAGCGACCATATACTAACACCACGTTCCTAATTTTAACCGGATCGGATGAATTTTGCTCCTCCAAGAGGCTGCGGCTGTCAAATCTGGAGAACGTTTTATATGGGGGCTATATATAATTATGGACCGATATGGACCAATTCTGCCACGGTTGTTAAAGATCATATACTAACACCATGTTCCAAATTACAACCGGATTGGATGAAATTTTCTTCTCTTGGAGACTTCGCAAGCCAAATCTGGGGATCGGTTTATATGGGGGCTATATATAATTATGAACCGATGTGGACCAATTTTTGCATGGTTGTTAGAGACCATATACCAATATCATGTACCAAATTTCAGGCGGATCGGATGAAATTTGCTTCTCTTTGAGGCTCCGCAACCCAAATCTGGGGATCGGTTTATATGGGCGCTATATATAATTATGGACCGATGTGAACCAATTTTTGCACGGTTGTTAGAGACCATATACCAATACCATGTACCAAATTTCAGCCGGATCGGATGCAATTTGCTTCTCTTTGAGGCTTCGCAAGCCAAATCTGGAGATCGGTTTATATGGGGTCTATATATAATTATGGACCGATGTGGACCAATTTTTGCATGGTTGTTAGAGACCATATACTTCTCTTTGAGGCTCCGCAAGCCAAATCTGGGGATCGGTTTATATGGGGGCTATATATAATTATGGACCGATGTGGACCAATTTTTGCATGGTTGTTAGAGACCGTATACCAACATCATGTACCAAATTTCAGCCAGATCTAATGAAATTTGCTTCTTTTAGAGGCTCCACAAGCCAAATCTGGGGATCGGTTTATATGGGGGCTATATATAATTAAGGACCGATATGGACCAATTTTTGCACGGTTGTTAGAGACCATATACTAACACCATGTACCAAATGTCAGCCGGATCGGATGAAATTTGCTTCTCTTTTAGGCTCCGCAAGCCAAATCTGGGGATCGGTTTATATGGGGGCTATATATAATTATGAACCGATGTGGACCAATTTTTGCATGGTTGTTAGAGACCATATACCAACACCATATACCAAATTTCAGCCGGATCGGATGAAATATGCTTCTGTTAGAGGCTCCACAAGTCAAATCTGAGGGTCCCTTTATATGGGGGCTATACGTAAAAGTGGACCGATGTGGCCCAATACCATCCGACCTACATCGATAACAACTACTTGTGCCAAGTTTCAAGTCGATAGCTTGTTTCGTTCGGAAGTTAGCGTGATTTCAACAGACGGACGGACGGACGGACGGACATGCTTAGATCGACTCAGAATTTCACCACGACCCAGAATATATATACTTTATGGGGTCTTAGAGCAATATTTCGATGTGTTACAAACGGAATGACAAAGTTAATATACCCCCATCCTATGATGGAGGGTATAAAAAGATCGATCAAATACGTATATAATTCAGTTTGAAAAAATTTTCTATAGACATAAAATTTTGAAAAAATGTTCTACAGAAATAAAATTTTAACAAAATTTTCTATAGAAATAAAATTTTAACAAAATTTTCTATAGAAATAAAATTTTGACAAAATTTTCTATAGAAATAAAATTTTGAAAAAATTTTCTATAAAAATAAAATTTTGACAAAGTTTTCTATAGAAATAAAATTTTAACAAAATTTTCTATAGAAATAAAATTTTGACAAATTTTTCTATAGAAATAAATTTTTGACAAAACTTTCTACAGAAATAAAATTTTGGTAGATTATTTTTGGCTCGAGTGGCAACCATGATTATGAACCGAATAAAATTTTAACAAAATTTTCTATAGAAATAAAATTTTGACAAAATTTTCTATAGAAATAAAATTTTAACAAAATTTTCTATAGAAATAAAATTTTGACAAAATTTTCTATAGAAATAAAATTTTGAAAAAATTTTCTATAAAAATAAAATTTTGACAAAATTTTCTATAGAAATAAAATTTTAACAAAATTTTCTATAGAAATAAAATTTTGACAAATTTTTCTATAGAAATAAAATTTTGACAAAATTTTCTATAAAAATAAAATTTTGGTAGATTATTTTTGGCTCGAGTGGCAACCATGATTATGAACCGATATGGACCAATTTTTGTGTGATTGGAGATCGGCTATATATAAGTATAGACCGATATGGACCACTTTTGGTATGCTTGTTAGCGGCCATATACCAACACCATGTACCGAATTTCAGCTGGATCGGATGAAATTTGCTTCTCTTTGAGGCTCCGCAAGCCAAATCTGGGGATCGAATTATATGGGGGCTATATATAATTATGGACCGATGTGGACCAATTTTTGCATGTTTGTTAGAGACTATATACCAACATCATGTACCAAATTTCAGGCGAATCGGATAAAATTTGCTTCTCTTTGAGGCTCCGGAAGCCAAATCTGGGGATCGGTTTATATTGGGGCTATATATAATTATGTACCGATGTGGACCAATTTTTACATGGTTGTTAGAGACCATATACCAACACCATGTACCAAATTTCAGCCGGATCGGGTGAAATATGCTTCTGGTAGAGGCTACGCAAACCAAATCTGAGGGTCCTGTATATTGGAGCTATACGTAAAAGTGGACCGATATGGTCCATTTGCAAAACCATCTGACCTACATCAATGACAACTACTTGTTCCAAGTTTCAACTCGATAGCTTGTTTCGTTCGGAAGTTAGCGTGATTTCAACAGACGGACGGACGGACGGACGGACATGCTTAGATCGACTCAGAATTTCACCACGACCCAGAATATATTTCGATGTGCTACAAACGGAATGACAAAGTTTATATACCCCCATCCTATGGGGAGGGGTATAAAAATTTTTAAAAATATTTGATGTCAAACGTTTCAGATATGCGTTAAAATGCATTAAAAATCATAAACAAAATTTAAAAATTATTTATTTGGCATAATATTACAAAATTTTCCAAGCCCCATCCAAAACACTGAATTCGGATCACGCCTTAAGTAGTGATGCAAATTCAGTGCAACAGCCGTTGAAATTGTGGTCATCCGTCCTATGACAAGCCCATGTTAAACACATCGCTTCTGCCCCAATTTTGTACCACTTCCGGATCCAAAAAGAACATTTTCACTACTTTTTGGCGAAGCTTTTTTTGCTGGGATGGTGGTGGGTATAACAATGACACCAGCATTTTTCACTAGTTTATGACCACAACGAATGAAACGAAAAATCCCAAAAATTGTAAAAACCCTGAGATCAATTAAGAAAACTAAACATTTTGTTTTGTTTTTTATTTTTTCAAATGCTCTCACAATATTGAAGAAATTTATAAATGGCAGTAATACGTTCACATTTAAAATACTTTCATTGTAAAATCAAATTGAAATCGCTTGAGACCGCTAACAGAGTAGCAACTTTTTATTAAATATTTTCCTTTTGGTAAAGGCATAGCCAACTTATTGGGAGCTATATCAAATACGTGCAGATCATGCTGAAATTTAAATTAATTAATTTAAAATACTATAATGGGATTTAGTTTTATTACGTATTTCTTACATTGTATGGACAGGTATGATTCACATTGGAATTCTTTTCTATCAGACTGTAAATCAGAATGAAGGAAGGATTTCTGCGCCGATTTTTCAAAAATACACATCCATCAATTGTACGATTGGTGAGCAGCGATGTCTTAGTGCCAACAAAATATATTTCTGTCGTGACCAAAACATTGGTAAGGGGAACTTGTAACAATCGAAGCATCATAGAAAACGCTGGAATATTTTGCCGATTTGGTTTGATTTCACACAATTCAAATTTACAGAAATTTGGATCGACTGCATGGCAAATAGCTTTCTCCATTCTCAAAGACCAACAATGTTGCTAAAAATATACAAATGTAATACACTGAAAAAAAAAACGAACATAACTCTTCCCACATACTATAATATTAATCCTATTATATTTATAATCAGAATACATATAAGAATATGCTAAATCATAAGAACAATTTTTCATCTAAAAACGAAAAAAATAATTTTTACATTCAAACAACAAACAAATTAATTGCAAAACAAGTAAGTAAAGTCTAAAGTCGGGCGGGGCCGACTATAATATACCATTCACCATTATGTAGAGCAAAATTTGTGTTACCATATCTGATTTATATCTGAAAAGATTTGGAGACAATTTTTTGTACTTCTACAAAATCGCTAGAATTAAAAATTAAATCGGCTAATACCCTGGGATGAAACACAATGTTAGTAAAAAACAAGTAAGGAAAGTCTAAAGTCGGGTGGGGCGGGGCCGACTATATTATACCCTGCACCACTTTGTAGATCTAAATTTTCGATACCATATCACATCCGTCAAATATGTTGGGGGCTATATATAAAGGTTTGTCCCAAATACATACATTTAAATAGCACTCGATCTGAACAGAATTTGATAGACTTCTACAAAATCTATAGACTCAAAATTTAAGTCGGCTAATGCACTATGGTGGAACACAATGTTACACTCAAAAAAAAGTGAACTCTCTATTTCACTAAAGCCAATTTAACTTTATTTTAGTTCATAGAAATATTATGTTTGGAGAAAGTTTTCTTTACTCTAATACTTTTTTGTTTACGTTAGTTAAATTAACTAAACCCGAGGAAAAAATATACTCAAATGAAGCATAAAGATTAACTAAATTCGTGTCTTCCACAAAATAGTTCACAATTTCTTTAAATTTGTAAATTTTACCAAAAATGCGTCCATCGTGAACTTCGTATGTCACTAAAGACATTCTTCCAATTTTGAACTCCAAGTGAAAAAACTTAGTTATGTCTAATAAATTTTCTTGTATTTGTCGAAAAATATTTACTTATTTTTATGACATCGCTGTGATGCCAACGTTTGTTATACTGTTTAGTTAAAATTTTCTACAAATATTCAAAATTTTCTAAAATTAACCGAAAGTTTTCTTCCTGGTGGGTTCACTGTTTTTTCAGTGTAGTAAAAAATATGGTAAACATTTAAATCTGAAGCAATTTTAAGGAAACTTCGCAAAAGTTTATTTATGATTTATCGCTCGATATATATGTATTAGAAGTTTAGGAAAATTAGAGTCATTTTTACAACTTTTCGACTAAGCAGTGGCGATTTTACAAGGAAAATGTTGGTATTTTGACCATTTTTGTCGAAATCAGAAAAACATATATATGGGAGCTATATCTAAATCTGAACCGATGTCAACCAAATTTGGCACGCATAGCAACAATGCCTATTCTACTCCCTGTAGAAAATTTCAACTAAATCGGAGTTAAAAATTGGCCTCTGTGGTCATATAAGTGTAAATCGGTCGAAAGCTATATATGGGAGATATATCTAAATCTGAACCGATTTCAACCAAATTCGGCACGCATAGCTACAATGCTAATTCTACTCCCTGTAGAAAATTTCAACTAAATCAGAGCAAAAAATTGGCCTCTATGGTCAAATGAGTGTAAATCGGCCGAAAGCTATATATGGGAGCTATATCTAAATCTGAACCGATTTCAACCAAATTTAGCACGCATAGCAACAATGTTAATTCTACTCCCTGTGCAAAATTTCAACTAAATCGGACCAAAAAATTGGCCTCTGTGGCCATATGAGTGTAAATCGGGCGAAAGCTATATATGGGAGCTATATCTAAATCTGAACCGATTTCAACAAAATTTAGCACGCGTAGCTACAATGCTAATTTTACTCCCTGTGCAAAATTTCAACCAAATTGGGGTAAAACTCTGGCTTCTGGGACCGTATTAGTCCATATCGGGCGAAAGATATATATGGGAGCTATATCTAAATCTGAACCAATTTCAATAAAATTTGGCACACTTGACTACAGTACTAATTGTTCTTCTTGTGCAAAATTTTAAGCAAATTAGGTTAAAACTCTGGCTTCTGGGGCCATATAAGTCCATATCGGGCGAAATATATATATGTGAGCTATATCTAAATCTGAACCGATTTCTTTCAAAATCAATAGGGATCTATTCTGAGCCAAAACACATAGTTGTGCCAAATTTGAAGTCGATTGGACTAAAACTGCACCCTAGACTTTGATGACAAAAATGTGTTCACGGACAGACGGACAGACGGACATCGCTATATCGACTCAAGAGCCCACCCTGAGCATTTTTGCCAAAGACACCATGTGTCTATCTCGTCTCCTTCTGGGTGTTGCAAACATATGCACTAACTTATAATACCCTGTTCCACAGTGTGGAGCAGGGTATAACAAGTAAGGAAAGTCTAAAGTCGGGCGGGGCCGACAATGTTATACCCTGCACCACTTTGTACATCTAAATTTTCGATACCATATCACATCCGTCAAATATGTTGGGTGCTACATATAAAGGTTTGTACCAAATACATACATTTAAATATCACTCGATTTGGACAGAATTTGATAGACTTTTACAAAATCTATAGACTCAAAATTTAAGTTGGCTAATGCACTAGGGTGGAACACAATTTTAGTAAAAAAGTATGGGAAACATTTAAATCTGAAGCAATTTTAAGGAAACTTCGCAAAAGTTTATTTATGAATTATCGCTCGATATATATGTATTAGAAGTTTAGGAAAATTAGAGTCATTTTTACAACTTTTCGACTAAGCAGTGGCGATTTTACAAGGAAAATTTTGGTATTTTGACCATTTTTGTCGAAATCAGAAAAATATATATATGGGAGCTATATCTAAATCTGAACTGATTTCAACCAAATTTGGCACGCATAGTAACAATTCTAATTCTACTCCCTGTGCAAAATTTCAACTAAATCGGAGTTAAAAATTGGTCTCTGTGGTCATATGAGTGTAAATCGGGCAAAGGCTATATATGGGAGCTATATCTAAATCTGAACCGATTTAAATCCAATTTGGCACACATGATTATAGTACTAATTGTACTCCTAGTGCAAAATTTCAACCAAATTGGGCCAAAACTCTGTCTTCTGGGGCCATATAAGTCCATATCGGGCGAAAAATATATATGGAAGCTATATCTAAATCTGAACCGATTTCAATCAAATTTGGCACATTTCAAGCTAATCGGGATAAAACTCTGGCTTCTGGGTCCATATAAGTGCATATCGGACGAAAGATATATATGGGGGCTATATTTAAATCTGAATCGATTTCAACCAAATTTGGCACACTTGACGATACTATTAAACGTACTCCTTATGCAAAATTTAAAGCAACTCAGGCCAAAACTCTGGCTTTTGAAGTCATATAAGTGCAAATCGGACGAAAGATATATATGGGAGCTATATCAAAATCTGAACCGATTTGAACCAAATTTGGCAAGCTTGACGATACTATTAAACGTACTCCTTGTGCAAAATTTGAAGCACATCAGGTCAAACCTCTGGCGTTTGTGGCCATATTAGTCGAAATCGTACGAAAGATATATATGGGAGCTATATCTAAATCTGAACCGATTTGGCTGATATTTTGCATATCTTACGAAAACCCCAAAATATTTGGCTGCCCGAAATTTTGAGAAAATATGTTGATAAATACGTTAATTATGACCAGATCGGTGATAAATATATATGGCAGCTATATCTAAATCTGAACCGATTTTTTTCAAAATCAATAGCAATTGTCGTTGGCCCCATATAAAACTCTGTGCCAAATTTGAGGGCGACTGAGAACTTAAACGGTGAGCTGTACTTTGTACACAAAATTACATATACAGACGGACGGACAGACAGACGGACATCGCTAAATCGACTCAGAATTTAATTCTAAGCCGATCGGTATACTATACTCAGACTTTTCCTTCTTGGCGTTACATACAAATGCACAAACTTATTATACCCTGTACCACAGTAGTGGTGAAGGGTATTAAAATATGGGAAATATAAAGCTAGGGCAATTTTGATACAATTGTACAAAATAGCATTTATGATTATCGGGCGATACATATGTTTTCGAGATATAGGACAATTTGAGTAATATTTACAATTTTTGCTACTCAGCAGTGGCGATTTTACAAGGATATTGGTTAAATCTCGCCAAGATATGTGGTCAATTGTGGTTTGTGATATATTATTTGGGCAATTCGGGCGATATTTCCACAAGTCGGAGGTTTATTTAAAATTCTACCATTCTGTGGAAAGTTTGGCATTGCAGCGTGTAGGATATGACTACGATATGGGGAAATCATCACAGAATTAGATAAAGATGACACACTTAAATAGCATATTAAATGTATTCTATGTGGTGGAAACTATCGAATCAATTGAAGGAAACTGCCATTGAAAATGGGTCTAATATATGAAACATTCTACCATATTTCCCCTACTCTGGCGTACATATATATGGGAGCTATATCTAAATATGAACCGATTTTGACCAAATTTGACATGCATAGTTAGAATAATAATCCTGCAATCTCAGCAAAAAACATAAATGGGAGAATAAATTTGGCCTCCGTGGTCATATGAGTGTAAATCGGCCGAAAGATATATACGGGAGCTATTCAACCAAAATTAGCACGCTTAACGATACTACTCATACGTACTCCTTGTACAAAATTTGAAGCAAATCATGGCAAACCTTTTGCTTTTGAGGCCATATGAGTCTAAATCGGCCGAAAGATATATATGGGAGGTATATCTAAATCTGAACTGATTTTAACCAAATTTAGCACACTGAAGTATACTCTTAAATCGGGGCAAACTCTGGCTTTTGAGGCCATATTAGTCTAAATCGGACGAAAGGTATATATGGAAGCTATATCTACATCTGAACCGATTTCAACCAAATTTAGCACAATTAACAATACTACTAAACGTACTCCTTGTGCAAAATTTGAAGCGAATCAGGGCAAAAATCTGACTAGCCAAAAACTTGGCTAGATAATGAGTTTCCGGACTCTGCCCCAGGGAAATCAACAATAATTGATTGGTATGCAAAATTCAAGCGTGGTGAAATGAGCACGGCGGACGGTGAACGCAGTGGACGCCCGAAATAGGTGGTTACCGACGAAAACATCAAAAAAATCCACAAAATGATCTTGAATGACCGTAAAATGAAGTTGATCGAGATAGCAGAGGCCTTAAGATATCAAAGGAACGTGTTGGTCATATCGTTCGTCAATATTTGGATATGCGGAAGCTCTGTGCAAAATGGGTGCCGCGCGAGCTCATATTTGACCAAAACCAACAACGTGTTGATGATTCTGAGCGGTGTTTGCAGTTGTTAACTCGTAATACACCCGAGTTTTTCCGTCGATATGTGACAATGGATGAAACATGGCTCCATCACTACACTCCTGAGTCCAATCGACAGTCGGCGACCGGTGAACCGTCTCCGAAGCAAAGTAATGGCCTCTGTTTTTTGGATGCGCATGGAATAATTTTTATCGATTATATTGAGAAGGGAAAAACCATCAACAGTGACTATTATATGGCGTTATTGGAGCGTTTGAAGGCCAAAATTGCGCCAAAACGGCCCCATATGGAGAAGAAAAAAGTGTTGTTCCACCAAGACAACGCACCGTGCCACAAGTCATTGCGAACGATGGCAAAAATTCATGAATTGGGCTTCGAATTGCTTCCCCACCCACCGTATTCACTAGATCTGGCCCCCAGAGACTTTTTCTTGTTCTCAAACCTCAAAAGGATGCTCGCAGGGAAAAATTTGTCTGCAATGAAGAGGTAATCGCTGAAACTGAGGCCTATTTTGAGGCAAAACCGAAGGAGTACTACCAAAATGGTATCAAACAAGTATATACAGCAGTAAATTCGGCCGGGCCGAATTTTAAATACCCACCACCATGAATCAAATATGATAGTTTTCTTTGAAAACTCTTCGTCGTAGTGGGTACCATTTGCTACTCACGTATTTGTTATCTTAAAATACCTCCAGAATTTCAAACAAATCGGCTAGAAAACATAGTCTCTAGACGCCCAAGAAGTAAAAGTCGAGAGATCAGTTTATATGAGGGTTATACCAAAAAATGGACCGATATACCTAAATTTCGGCACACTTATTTGTGGTCTAAAAATACCTCTAGATTTAGAATTTCAGGCAAATCGGGTAATAAATACAGTTTATAGAAGCTCAAGAAATTCAGGCAAAGCGGATGGTAAATATAGTTTCTAGAAGTCCACGCAGCAAAATCGGGAGATCGGTCTATATGGGGGCTATACCAAACACTTGACCAATGGGCACAATTTCCCAAAAGAACTGTAGATTTTCAATTTCAGGAAAATCGGATAGAAAATATAGTTTTTAGAAGCCCAAGAAGCAAAATCGGGAGATCAGTCTCTATGGGGGCTATATCAAAACATGGACCGATGAGCACCATTTTCGGCACACCTTTTTATGGTCCTCAAATACTTCTATATTTCCAATTTCAGGCAAATTGGATAAAAACTACGGTTTTTATATGCCCAAGACTCCAAATCGGATGGTTGGTTTATATGGGGGCTATATCAAAACATGGACCGATACGGACCATTTTCGACTCACCTCTTTATGGTCCCAAAATACCTCTAGATTTTCAATTTCATACAAATCGGATAGAAAATAGACGCGCAAGAAGCAAAATCGGGAGATCGGTCTATATGGGGGCTATACCAAAACATGGACCGATAGGGACCATCTTCGACACACCTCCTTATGGTCCTATAATACCTCTAGATTTTCAATTGCAGACAAATCGGCTAGAAAATACTGTTTCTAGGCGCCTAAGAAGCAAAATCGGGAGATCGGTCTATATTGGGGCTATACCAAAACATGGACCGATACGGACCATTTTCGACACACCTCTTTATGGTCCCAAAATACCTCTAGATTTCCAATTTGAGGTAAATGGGATGGTAAATATAGTTTCTAGACGCCCAAGAAGCAAAATCGGGAGATCGGTCTATATGGGGGCTATATCAAAACATGGACCGATACAGACTATTTTCGACACACCTTCTTATGGTCTTAAAATACCTCTAGATTTTCAATTTCAGACAAATCGGATAGAAAATACTGTTTCTAGACGCCTAAGAAGCAAAATCGGGAGATCGGTCTATATGGGGGCTATACCAAAACATGGACCGATACGGACCATTTTCGACACACCTCTTTATGATCCAAAAATACCTCTAGATTTCCAATTTCAGGCAAATCTGATAAAAACTACGGTTTTAATAGGCCCAAGACCACAAATCGGGAGGTCGGTTTATATGGGGACTATATCAAAACTTGGACCGATATAGCCCATCTAAGAACTTGACCTGCCTGCAAACAGAAAACTAATCTGTGCCAAATTTGGGGACGATAGCGCCATTATTGAAGGCTGTAGCGTGATTACAACAGACAGACAGACAGACGGACATGCTTATATCGTCTTAGAATTTCTCCCTGATTAAGAATATATATACTTTATATAGTCGGAAATCGATATTTCGATGTGTTACAAACGGAATGACAAACTTATTATACCCCCGTCACCATTTTATGGTGGTGGGTATAAAAATTGGAAGGTCGTTATAATCGTTATATTGCTCTTGAAGGGAACTATGTTGAATAATAAAAACGAATTTTAACAAAAAAAATGTGTTTTTCTTTGTTAGACCGGGGACTTATCAGCCAACCTGTTATATTGGGTCGTGATGAAATTCTGAGTCGATCTAAACATGTCCGTACCGCTAACTTCCGAAGGAAACAAGCTATCGACTTGAAACTTGGCACAAGTAGTTACTATTGATGTAAGTCGGATGGTATTGCAAATGGATCATATCGGGTCACTTTTGCGTATAGCCGCCATATAAACGGGCCCCCAATTGGTACATGGTGTTGGTATATGCTCTCTAACAACCATGCAAAAATTGGTCCACATCGGTCCATAATTATATCTAGCACCCATGTAAACCGATCGCGATTTCATCCGATCCGGCTGAAATTTGGAACATTGTGTTGGTATATGGTCTCTAACAACCGTGCAAAAATTAGCCCACATCGGTTAATAATTATATATAGCCCCTATATAAACCGATCCCCAGATTTGGCTTGCGGAGCCTCTACGACAAGCACATTTCATCCGATTCTGTTGAAATTCGGCACGTGGTGTTAGTATATGGTCTCTAACATCCATGCAAAAATTGGTCCTTATCGGTTCATAATTATATATAGCCCCCATATAAACCGATCCCCAGATTTGTCCTCCGGAGTCTCTTGAAGGAGCAAAATTAATCCCATGCGGTTGAAATTTGGTACATTTTTCTAGTGTATGGCCGATAACAACCATGCCAAAATTGGTCCGTATCGATGTATAATATATATAGCCTCCATATAAGCCGATCCCCAATCACACAAAAATCACGATTGCCACTCGAGCCAAAAATAATTTACCAATATTTTATTGCCGTAGTAAATTTTGTCAAAAATTTTTTTCCATAGAAAATTTTGTCAACATTTTATGTCTTATTTCTTCTTTTATTTCAAAATGTTATTTCTATAGAAAATTTAGGAAGCATTTTATAGTTGGAGAGGAATATTTTGCAAGATCTTCCAAAACATTACGAATTCCACCAATCTACCAAACAGTAAAAAATCTGCCATTTTGGTAGACTCGTGTTCATAATTGTATATAGCCCCCCATATAAAGCGACCACCATATTTCATTTCTGGCTCTATAATTACCGAACAAAAGTTCATATCGGTTCGTAATTATTTCTTTCCAATATATACCGGTCAAGAACTGAATATATACGTATTTAATCCACCTTTCTTTTGTCTACTATATATCCCGCATGGAATAACTTACAATTGAGAAGATGATGTTTAGAAGTTTTAAGATGCCTTGCCATCGGCCGCAACCCAAGTAATTTAATTGTGGATGACCGTCTTTAGTAGAAGTTTCTACGCAATCACTGGGGGAGGGTACATAAGATTCGGCCTGGCCGAACATACGGCTGTATATTCTGGTTTATTTTATTATTTTACTTTATAATGAAAAAATGATTCGAACATTTATTTAATAAAATTAATGAATACCAACGTCTTTTACTTAATTTCCTCATTCTTACCTCTTTGAATAGAAGAGAGATTACAATCAATTTTACAATGTTGCTTTCCATTGCTTATTCCACCCAGGGATTATAAACCAGACTAAAACAATATCACATTTATATACACAAATATTAACAAGAAAAAACACAATATAAATATAATTACTTCTAATTGCTTGTATAATAGGATTTTTAATAACAAAATTATATGCAAAACAACTCCTGATTACCCATCATTCAAAATAAGAGATATAATGATTTAATGCTAATGACGAAATTCAAAATCCAAAAATGATTAAATATAAATTCTCATTGAATTGTTTTGTTTTCAAACTTTTTTGTATATGCATTATAAAATCTAAAACATGCAAGGAAAGTCTAAAGTCGGGCGGGGACGACTCTATTATACCCTGCACCTCTTTGTAGATCTAAATTTTCGATACCATATCACATCCGTCAAATGTGATGGGTGCTATATATAAAGGTTTGTCCCAAATACATACATTTAAATATCACTCGTTTTGGACAGAATTTGATAGACTTTTACAAAATCTATAGACTCAAAATTTATGTTGGCTAATGCACTATGGTGGAACACAATGCTAGTAAAAAACAAGTATATACAGCACTAAGTTCGGCCGGGCCGGATCTTAAATACCCACCACCATGAACCAAATATTAGGGTTTCCTTTGAAATTTGAGGAGGGCTTGAGGACTTGAG
This sequence comes from Haematobia irritans, assembly GCF_050003625.1. NCBI lineage: Eukaryota > Metazoa > Arthropoda > Insecta > Diptera > Muscidae > Haematobia > Haematobia irritans. The sequence continues at coordinate 144,404,019 of NC_134400.1, forward strand.
GACACTTCCCGAAGATAAATTTATAGATTTCACCTTTGAGGACTATATCAGATTCTGGATTTATAAGAACCATTTTTGTTTGAGTTTTAGAGGAATCATTAACATCTCTTGTAAGTGTGCAAGAAAATTATAAAATAACGTCTTGATTTGAAATCTTAAATCTTTAGAAGTAAAATCTGGAAATTTTACATTGAGTTTCAAGCAATTTTAATGATCAGTGCATTTGTAGGCATTACCAAATGGACCGATAAAAGCTTAATCCGATACACGTTTTTGTGAGCCTAAAATACCAGAATATTTACAATTTCAGGCAAATCAGATAAAAACTACGTTTTCTAGAAACACAAGGAGTTAAATCGGGAGATCGTTCTTATGGGGGCTATACTAAAATATGGACCGATACTCACCTTTTTCGACACACCTCTTTATGACCCGAAAATACCTTTAGATTTCCAATTTCAGGCAAATAGGGTAAAAACTTCAGATTCTAGAAGCCCAAGAAGTAAAATCCGGAAATCGGTCTATATGGGGGCTATACCAAAATATGGACCGATACTCACAATTTTCGGCACACCTCTTTATGGTCCTAAAGTACCTCTAGATTTCCAATTTCAGGTAAATTGAATAAAAACTGCAGTTTCTATAAGCCCAAGAAGTAAAATCGTGAGATCGGTCTATATGGGGGCTATACCAAAATATGGACCGATACTCACAATTTTCGGCACACCTCTTTATGGTCCTAAAATACCTCTAGATTTCCAATTTCAGACAAATTGGATAAAAACTACGGTTTCTATAAGCCCAAGACCCCAAATCGGGAGGTCGTTTTATATGGGGACCCTACCAAAACATGGACCGATACTCACAATTTTTGACACACGTATTTGTGGTCCTACAATACCTCTAGATTTCCAATTTCAGGTAAATTGAATAAAAACTGCGGTTTCTATAAGCCCAAGAAGTAAAATCGGGAGATCGGTCTATATGGGGGCTATACCAAAATATGGACCGATACTCACAATTTTCGGCACACCTCTTTATGGTCCTAAAGTACCTCTAGATTTCCAATTTCAGACGAATTGGATAAAAACTACGGTTGCTATAAGCCCAAGACCCCAAATCGGGAGGTCGTTTTATATGGGGACCCTATTTTTGACACACGTACTTGTGGTCCTACAATACCTCTAGATTTCCAATTTCAGGTAAATTGAATAAAAACTGCGGTTTCTAGAAGCCCAAGAAGTAAAATCGGGAAATCGGTCTATATGGGGGCTATACCAAAATATGGACCGATACTCACAATTTTCGGCACACCTCTTTATGGTCCTAAAATACCTCTAGATTTCCAATTTCAGGTAAATTGAATAAAAACTGCGGTTTCTAGAAGCCCAAGAAGTAAAATCGGGAAATCGGTCTATATGGGGGCTATACCAAAATATGGACCGATACTCACAATTTTCGGCACACCTCTTTATGGTCCTAAAGTACCTCTAGATTTCCAATTTCATACAAATTGGATAAAAACTACGGTTTCTATAAGCCCAAGACCCCAAATCGGGAGGTCGTTTTATATGGGGACCCTACCAAAACATGGACCGATACTCACAATGTTTGACACACGTATTTGTGGTCCTACAATACCTCTAGATTTCCAATTTCAGGTAAATTGAATCAAAACTGCGGTTTTTAGAAGCCCAAGAAGTAAAATCGGGAAATCGGTCCATATGGGGGCTATCCCAAAACATATACCGATACTCACCATTTTTGGCACACCTCTTTATGGTCATAGAATACCTCTAGATTTCAAATTTCAGGCAAATTGGATAAAAACTACGATTTCAATAAGCCCAAGACCCCAAATCGGGAGGTCGGTTTATATGGGGACTATATCAAAACCTGGACCGATATAGCCCATCTTCGAACTTGACCTGCCTGCAGACAAAAGACGAGTTTGTGCAAAATTTCAGCGCGATTGCTTCATTATTGAAGACTGTAGCGTGATTACAACAGACAGACAGACAGACAGACAGACAGACAGACGGACATCGTTATATCGTCTTAGAATTTCTCCCTGATCAAGAATATATATACTTTATATAGTCGGAAATCGATATTTCGATGTGTTACAAACGGAATGACAAACTTATTATACCCCCGTCACCATTCTATGGTGGTGGGCATAAAAATATGGGAAACATTTAAATCTGAAGCAATCTTAAGAAAACTTCGCAAAAGTTTATTTATGATTTATCGCTCAATATATATGTATTAGAAGTTTAGGAAAATTAGAGTCATTTTTACAACTTTTCGACTAAGCAGTGGCGATTTAACAAGGAAAATGTTGGTATTTTGACCATTTTTGTTGAAATCGGAAAAAAATATATATGGGAGCTATATCTAAATCTGAACCGATTTCAATCAAATTTGGCACACATGTGTATATTACTAATTGTACTCCTAGTAAAAAATTTCAACCAAATTGGGCCAAAACTCTGGCTTCTGGGGCCATATAAGTGCATATCGGGCGAAAAATATATATGGAAGCTATATCTAAATCTGAACCGATTTCGATCAAATTTGGCACACATGTCTATACTACCAATTGTACTCCTTGTGCAAAATTTCAAGATAATCGGTATAAAACTCTGGCTTCTGGGTTCATATAAGTGCATATCGGGCGAAAGATATATATGGGAGCTATATCTAAATCTGAATCGATTTCAACCAAATTTGGCACGCATAGCTATAATGCAAAATCTACTCCCTGTGCAAAATTTCAACCAAATTGGTCAAAAACTCTGGCTTCTGGGTTCCTATTAGTCCATATCGGGCGAAAGATATATATGGGAGCTATATCTAAATCTGAATCGATTTCAATCAAATTTTGCACACTTGTACTTCTAGTGCAAAATTTTAACCAAATTCGGCCAAAAATCTGGCTTCTGGGGCCATATAAGTCCATATCGGGCGAAAGATATATATGAGAGCTATATCTAAATCTGAACCGATTTCAATCAAATTCTGCACACTTGACTATACGACTAAGTGTTATGTTTGTACAAAATTTCAAGCAAATCGGTATAAAACTCTGGCTGCTGGGTCCATATTATATGGGAGATATATATGGGAGCTATATCTAAATCTGAACCGATTTCTTCCAAAATCAATAGGGGTCTATTCTGACCCAAATTAGGAATATGTGCCAAATTTCAAGGTGATTGGACTTAAATTGCGACCTAGACTTTGATCACAAAAATGTGTTCACAGACAGACGGACGGACAGACGGACATGGTTATATCGACTCAGGGACCCACCCTGAGCATTATTGCCAAAGACACCATGTGTCTATCTCGTCTCCTTCTGGGTGTTACAAACATATGCACTAACTTATAAATACCCTGTTCCACAGTGTGGCACAGGGTATAAAAATGTTGAAATTACCTATTAAAAATATGAAAAAAGCAAGTTATAAAAAATTTAATTAAAAGAACTTCCTGCGTAGTTAATATAAAGAACATCTTTGTGGGAACATTTTTGGAAGTGCTTTTAAAGAACTTCCAACTTTTTTTTGCTGTGTAGTTGTACAACCAATCTTACAATCAAATTTATATTTCATTCAATTTTTCTGAGTTAAATTATTGCAAAATTATTATAGCAGCTTGAAATTAATTGATTGTGTGTGAAAGGTTCAACATTTTGGCAAAATATACGACAATTTTTTATACATTTTTCTGATTTAAACCGATATTCTTGATTAATGGACGACCAAACTTGAGTCGAGATGAGTTGACGTATTCGGCGGCGGCGGAGGCGAAGGCAACGGCGTCGATTATCTATAAAATGGGCGGTGGTGGCTAAAATCAACGACGCAACTCGGCAGCTTCATTCTTTGATTTCAACAGACGGACTGACGGACGGACGGACATGCTTAGATCGACTCAGAATTTTACCACGACCCAGAATACATATATATATATTATGGGGGTCTTAGAGCTATATTTCGATGTGTTACAAACGGAATGACAAAGCTATCAACTATAAGTACAAACGGCATTTCATTGGAATTTTTAGTTTCAAGGGTTTGAGTAGCATCAGCGCCACAGTTTAGTTAATGCAAATATTCACGAACTGTATTAAATTCACCTCACAATATAAAATTTTCCCATAAAGCATCCACAAAATAATTTGATTATTCCATATATGAATCCCTTCTCTCTCTCTCACATTATTCTACAATTCTATGGGGAACAGTTTTGCTATAAACTGTTATTTGTTATACGCACAAACGGTTGTATGCCTTTATTACACTCTGTCATCTAAAACTTTTCTAACTCACCTTTACATTGTTATTTGAAGAGAAATATTCGTTGGTAGAGAAACATACAATAAGTACTCATACATCGATTTAAGGGGAATTGAGTATTTCACTCAATATTCTATGTTTTTTTCTTGATTGTTGCTACATCCCGCTAGATGGCCTGCGATTAGTCTGCAAAGTCTCTTACGAAGAAAGAGCCAACCACAAAATATACTATGCGCAATCCAACAGAATACAAAAGAAAAGGCGGAGCTCTCAAGTGTCAAACATGCGACTCGCTAACAGAGCGTGTGTATTTGTCTTCAACCAAGCGAAACGAAGTGGTTGAATTGTATGCATTCGTCGTCATTAGTACTTAACAGAACAAATTGAGGAGAAATACACCACCACGGTGATTACTTATGACCACACTAACTGGTGAGAAGATTTTCTGAGAGAAGGGGAAATCGTGAAGATTTGAGTGGGTTGTATGAGCTTTACAGACCAAGGACTAAATGAGTTTTACGATATCAGGCGATGGTCGGTCAGGCGATTGCTACTACAGCCGTTATTTTGAGAATTTAGGCTTTTGCCACTATTTTGTAGGATTTAATTAAATTTTAAACGAGTGTTTGCTCAACAACCCTTTTTTATTTTGAACACTTCAAAACATTAGCGTTGATGGTGTGTATGTTGATGATGACCAATTTAAGTCAGTTCCATTCGAATGACTATAACTACTGGTCTGTCGCCGCTTATTATGTATGGTGAAGGTCTGTTTTTTCTTTTTCAAATGCCATTTTACTGGCATTTCTAATGACAGACTGGCTATATCAAATGTTGCCTTGGTTGGGTTAACCCTTTATTCCCTTCTCTCATCTTGGGGGTAACCATCTGCGAAGTTATGGTTTGGCTGTTTGTTTGTTTGTTTGTTCATTACTACTATCAGCTGCTGTCCTATGAGGTGGTGGTGTTTTCTTTGGCTTAGTTTTTGTTGTAAATATTTTTTGTTGGGCTTATATTGCTTTTGGAATCTGAAGCATTTGGTCATTTCGATTATTCTATCGATTGGAGTCCCAGCAAAAAAAATTTGGAAGTTCTTCCAATGCACTTCCAGAAGATGTACTCCCAATGATTTTGTATAATATTTAATAACTTGGTTTTTTCATACTTTTAATGGATAATATTAACTTGTTTTGTTTCAAATAGGTTAAAAACAGAGTAAGAATTCATAAAATGGTACAAATCGTTTAAATTTTGTCGAAAAAAAAAATGCAAAATCCAATCTGAACAAATTGTGAATTTTTGAAAATATTTCAGGTAAAACGTTTCCGAGAAGCATTAGAATCCATTAAAATTATAAAAAATTATAAAAATTATTTATTTGACAAAATATGACAGAATTTTTTAATTTACATCCCAAACATTGAATTCGGATCACACCTAAAGAAGTGATGCAAATTCAGTGCAAAGGCAGTTGAAATTGAGGACTTCCGTCCTATGACAAGCCCATGTTAAGTTCATCGCTTTTTCAATTTTGCATCACTTCCGGAACATTATCATTACTTTTTGGGCGACGCTTTTTTTTCTGGGCCCAGCAAAAAAATTTGGAAGTTCTTCCAAAGGCACAACTTTAAAAGCACTTCCAAAATATGTACTCCCAAAGATGTTCTTTAGTTCAACTACACAGAAGTTATTTTAATTCAATTATTTATAACTCGCTTTTTTATACCCACCACCATAAAATGGTGACGGGGGTATAATAAGTTTGTCATTCCGTTTGTAACACATCGAAATATCGATTTCCGACTATATAAAGTATATATATTCTTGATCAGGGAGAAATTCTAAGACGATATAAGCATGTCCGTCTGTCTGTCTGTTGTAATCACGCTACAGCCTTCAATAATGGCGCTATCATCCCGAAATTTGGCACAGATTAGTTTTTTGTTTGCAGGCAGGTCAAGTTCGAAGATGGGCTATATCGGTCCAAGTTTTGATATAGTCCCCATATAAACCGACCTCCCGATTTGGGGTCTGGGCCTATAAAAACCGTAGTTTTTATAAGATTTGCCTGAAATTGGAAATCCAGAGGTATTTTGCGACCATAAAGAGGTGTGTCCCCTCTTAGACCGATCTCCCCACATATACCGATCTCCCGATTTTACTTCTTAGGCGTCTAGAAACAGTATTTTCTACCCGATTTGTCTGAAATGGAAAATCTAGAGGTATTTTGGGACCATAAAAAGGTGTGCCGAAAATGAATGCCGAAAAAGGTGCCCATTTTTTGGTACAGCCCCCATATAGACTGATCTCCCGAGTTTGCTTCTTGCGCGTCTAGAAACTATATTTACCATCCGATTTGCCTGAAATTGGAAATCTAGAGTTATTGTGGGACTATAAAGAGGTGTGTCGAAAATGGTCCGAATCGGTCCATGGGTTGGTATAGCCCCCATATAGACCGATCTCCCGATTTTGCTTCTTACGCGTCTAGAAACAGTATTTTCTATCCGATTTGTATGAAATTGAAAATCTAGAAGTATTTTGGGACCATAAAGAGGTGTGTCGAAAATGGTGTCCCTCGGTCCATGTTTTGATATAGCCCCCATATCAACCAACCTCCCGATTTGGAGTCTTGGGCCTATAAAACCCGTAGTTTTTATCCAATTTGCCTGAAATTAGAAATATAGAGGTATTTGAGGACCATAAATAGGTGTGCCGAAAATGGTGCCCATCGGTTCATGTTTTGGTATAGCCCCCATATAAACCGATATCCCGATTTTGCTTCTAGGGCTTCTAGAAACTATATTTACCACCCGATTTGCCTGAAATTGGAAATCTAGCGGTATTTGAGGACCATAAAAAGGTGTGCCGAAAATGGTGCTCAGCGGTCCATGTTTTGATATAGCCCCCATAGAGACTGATCTCCCGATTTTGCTTCTTGGGCTTCTAGAAACTATATTTTCTATCCGATTTTCCTGAAATTGAAAATCTAGAGTTCTTTTGGGACCATAAAAAGGTGTGCCGAAAATGAATGCCGAAAAGGTGTGCCGAAAAAGGTGCCCATTTTTTGGTACAGCCCCCATATAGACTGATCTCTCGATTTTTACTTCTTGGGCGTCTAGAAACTATATTTTCTAGCCGATTTGTTTGAAATTGAAAATCTGGAGGTATTTTAAGATCACAAATATGTGAGTAGCAAACGGTGCCTATCGGTCCATGTTTTGGTGTAGCCCCCATATACACCGATCTCCCGGTTTTATTTCTTGGGCTTCTAGAATCCGTAGTTTTTATCCGATTTGCTGGAAATTAGTAATCTATAATGAAATTTTAGACAAACGAAATTTCCTTTTCTTATAAAGTATTTTCGTTTATTCAACGATTGTCTCTAAAATTTGTGTCAAAAGAAAACTTTGCTTGTCTAAAATTACGTATCTCAAAAAAGAAAACACTTCTTTCAGGGTATAGCAGGCGCACTGATCATGAAAATTGCTTCAAACTGAAAGTAAAATTTCCAGCTTTTACTCATCGTATTTAAATAATGGCGGAAAAAATCTACATATTTAAAATTTTAAATCGAGGCCTAATTTCATCATATACACGATATGTTTATAATTTCTCTAAAACTCAAACAAAATTGGTTTTCATAAATCCAGAATCTGATGTGGTCTTCATAGGTAGAATCTTTAAAGTTTGTCTTCGGGAACTGACTTGCTTGGGAGAAGATTTGTCATCAAACCCCCTACAATTCTATATAGTATCAAGTAACCCACTACGACGAAGAGTTTTCAAAGTAAACTAGCATATTTGGTTCATGGTGGTGGGTATTTAAAATTCGGCCCGGCCGAATTTAGTGCTTTATATACTTGTTTCTTATTTTTAATGGGTAAATTTAATTTTTTTTATACCTTGCTCCACACTGTGGAACAGGGTATTATAAGTTAGTGCATATGTTTGCAACACCCAGAAGGAGACGAGATAGACACATGGTGTCTTTGGCAAAAATGCTCAGGGTGGGCTCTTGAGTCGATATAGCGATGTCCGTCTGTCCGTGAACACATTTTTGTAATCAAATTCTAGGTCGCAGTTTTAGTCCAATCGACTTCATATTTGGCACAAGTATGTGTTTTTGCTCAGAATAGATCCCTATTGATTTTGGAAGAAATCGGTTCAGATTTAGATATAGCTCCCATATATATATTTCGCCCGATATGGACTTATATGGCCCCAGAAGCCAGAGTTTTACCCTAATTTGCTTAAAATTTTACACAAGAAGAACAATTAGTACTATAGTCAAGTGTGCCAAATTTTATTGAAATCGGTTCCGATTTAGATATAGCTCCCATATATATCTTTCGTCCGATATGAACTAATACGGTCCCAGAAGCCAGAGTTTTACCCCAATTTGGTTGAAATTTTGCACAGGGAGTAGAATTAGTATTGTAGCTATGCGTGCCAAATTTGGTTGAAATCGGTTCAGATTTAGATATAGCTTCCATATATAGCTTTCGCCCGATTTACACTCATATGACCACAGAGGCCAATTTTTTCTCCGATTTAGTTGAAATTTTGCACAGGGAGTAGAATTAGCATTGCAGTTATGCGTGCCAAATTTGGTTGAAATCGGTTCAGATTTAGATATAGCTCCCATATATATGTTTTTCTTTTATCGACAAAAATGGTCAAAATACCAACATTTTCCTTGTAAAATTGCCACTGCTTAGTCGAAAAGTTGTAAAAATGACTCTAATTTTCCTATACTTCTAATACATATATATCGAGCGATAAATCATAAATAAACTTTTTCGAAGTTTCCTTAAAACTGCTTCAGATTTAAACGTTTCCCATATTTTTTTACTAACATTGTGTTCCACCCTAGTGCATTAGCCGACTTAAATTTTGAGTCTATAGATTTTGTAAAAGTCTATCAAATTCTATCCAAATCGAGTGATATTTAAATGTATGTATTTGGGACAAACCTTTATATATAGCCCCCAACACATTTGACGGATGTGATATGGTATCGAAAATTTAGATCTACAAAGTGGTGCAGGGTATAATATAGTCGGCCCCGCCCGACTTTAGACTTTCCTTACTTGTTTTGGTCTTCTTTAGGTTCCGCTTGACTATAGCCCAGTATTTCTCAATTGTGCGGAGCTCTGGCGTGTTGGAAGGGTTCTTGTCCTTGGGAACCACCTGCACGTTGTTGGCGGCGTACCACTCCATGGCCTTTTTACCGTAATGGCAAGATGCCAAATCCGGCCAAAACAGTACGGAACAACCGTGTTTCTTCAGGAAAGGCAGCAGACGTTTATTCAAACACTCTTTCACGTAAATTTCTTGGTTGACAGTCCCGGAAGCTATGAAAATGCTGCTTTTCAAGCCACAGGTACAGATGGCTTGCCAAACCAGATATTTATTTGCGAACTTTGACAGTTTTATGTGCTTGAAAATATCTGCTACCTTTCCCCTTCCTTTTGCCGTATAAAACTCCTGTCCCGGAAGCTGCTTGTAGTCGGCTTTAACGTAGGTTTCGTCGTCCATTACCACACAGTCAAACTTCGTCAGCATCGTCGTGTACAGCCTCCGGGATCGCGCTTTGGCCGTCGTATTTTGTTTATCATCGCGATTTGGAGTCACTACCTTCTTGTAAGTCGATAGTCCGGCTCGTTTTTGGCTCGATACACGGTTGTAGACGATACACCCAGCTTTTTTGCGGCAGAGAGAGAGAGGTTAGGGTTTCGCTTGAAACTACCGGCAACTCTCTTTGTCGTCTCAGCGGCTTCCGGTTTTCGATTTCCCCCCGATTCAGACTTCCTGGGTGTCGACAAACGTTCCCCAAACACTTTAATTACATTTGTAACGGTTGATTTGGCAACTTTTAGCGATTTTGCCAGCTTTGCGTGCGAGTAGCTCGGATTTTCGCGGTGCGCGAGCAAAATTTTGATACGCTGCTCTTCTCGCTTGGACGGCATTTTGACAACTGAAGAGTGAATTCCAAAATCAAATAGGAACAACATTCTACACACACACACCTTCAAAATGAAGGGTGTTCAGGTTTTTTAAATGCAAAATTGAAAGAAATACGTCAAGTTTATATTGACTAAATTTTGACCGTATCACCCTTTACATATATATCGAGCAATAAATCATAAATAAACTTTTGCGAAGTTTCCTTAAAATTGCTTCAGATTTAAATGTTTCCCATATTTATACCCTTCACCACTACTGTCGTACAGGGTATAATAAGTTTGTGCATTTGTATGTAACGCCAAGAAGGAGTAATCATAGACCAACCTTTTAGTATACGGATCGGCTTAGAATTAAATTCTGAGTCGATTTAGCGATGTCCGTCTGTCTGTCTGGCTGTTGATGTATTTTTGTGTGCAAAGTAACGCTCGCAGTTTTAGTCCGATTGTCCTAAAATTTGGTATAGGGTCCTGTTTCGGCTCAAAGACGATCCCTATTGATTTTGGAAAAAATCGGTTCAGATTTAGATATAGCTGCCATATATATTTTTCACCGATCTGGTCATAATTGGCGTGTACATCAACCGATCCTCCCCAAATTCCGTACATCCAAATATTTTATGAATCTCGAAATCTTGCAAAATATCAGCCAAGTCGGTTAAGATTTAGATATAGCTCCCATATATATCTTTCGTACGATTTAGACTCATATGTCCACAGAGGCCAACGTTTACCACCGATCTTCGTGAAATTTTGCACAGAGGGTACAATTGACATTCTACCAATGCTTGGTAAATTTGATTGAAATCGGTTGAAATTTAGATATAGCTCCCACATATATCTTTCGTCCGATTTGAACTTATATGGCCACAAAAGCCAGAGTTTTGCCGTGATTTGCTTCAAATTTTGCACAAGGGGTACGTTTAATAGTATCGTTAAGTGTGTCAAATTTTGTTAAAATCGGTTCAGATTTAGATATAGCTCACATATATATCTTTCGCCCGATTTGGACTTATATGGTCTCAAAAGCCAGAGTTTTGCCCTGGCTTACTTCAAATATTGCATAAGCGGTACTTTTAACGATACTATTGTATGTGCCAAATATGGTCAAAATCGATTCAGATTTAGATATAGCTCCCATATATATCTTTCGTCCGATTTGAACTTATATGGCCTCAAAATCCAGGGTTTTGCCGTGATTTGCTTCATATGACCAGGGGGGCCAACGTTTCACTCCCATTTAACATACGTGAAATTTCGCATAGATAGCAGAATTGTTATTCTAACTATACGGATGAAAAAGACTGTTTTACATATGTTTGGCTATAAACATTATATGTTTGGAACACAAATTTTTAAACACAATATTTTTGAGTGCAAGCATATAATGTTCATAAACTAGCATAACATGTTTGGGACATATATGTTAATATGTTAGAACATATTATGTTTGGGACATAAAATGTTTTTAAATATAATATGCTTGGATGCAAAAATATATTAATTTAGAAATAGCCTATAAACATATATGTGTTTAGTAGCTTGGAGCGCTATTTAACAGGGAGCGATATTGAATTAAGTTGGTGGTTGTTGCTTGTTATTACAAAATTAACATTTTATTTTTCCTTGGGCAATTGATCAGCTACTTCTTTGATCCTTACAAACTGTGTGGTCCGCTGTTCGAATCCCCGTCCGGCAAAAGGTAAAATTAAAATAAAAAAAATCATACAATTGAGTAATTTCTTCTACAATGTTTGTATTACAGAAAAAGGTGCTAAGAACTAAAAAATCTCGTGGAAGTGAGAAAGATGTGGGGGAATATACAATTGGGCAGAAACAAAATTTTGAGCATTCAGGTCGAAAACCTATGTTGTTAGCACCTATATTACCTGTTTATTTCCATAATTCATTATGATTGTAAATATATAAATAAATAAATAAAATTTTGAGCACAATATTGTTTGGGAGAATTGTTTTAAGCATATAATATTTTTGGGTGCAAAATGCTTCCAAACATATTATATGTTCACATAATAACATATTGTTTTTTGGAAGACAACATTATTGAATTTGGATGCAAAAATACAAAATGTTTGGAAATTGACTACCCAAACATATATTGTTTAGGCCAATATGCTTTCAAACATATTATATATTGGAAGAGATCAAACATATAAATGTTTGGGCAATACCCAAAAATGTATATGCTTGAAGCAAAATATGTTTGGGAGTATATGTTACAGAAGCGATTTTTTGTGAGCGTGTATACATGTCAAATTTAGTCAAAATCGGTTCAGATTATATATAGCTCCCATATATACGTACACCAGAGTTGGGGAAATATGGTAGACTGTTACACATTTTAGACCCATTTTCAATGGAAGTTTCCTCCAATTAACTGGATAGCGTTAGCAGATTTAAATTTTAATTCTAGAGATTTTGTAGAAGTAAAAAAATTGGCTCCTTTATATAGCTTCCAGCAAATGTGAAGTAGTTGAGATGGTAACACAAATTTTGGCCTACATAGGGGTGAGGGGTATAACATAGTCGGCCCCGCCCGACTTTAGACTTTACTTACTTGTTTATTAAATTGTGTTCCACCCTAGTGCATTAGCCAACTTAAATTTTGAATCTATAGATTTTGTAAAAGTCTATCAAATTCTGTCCAAATCGAGTGATATTTAAATGTATGTATTTGGGACAAACCTTTATATATAGCCCCCAACACATTTGACGGATGTTATATGGTATCGAAAATTTATATCTACAAAGTGGTGCAGGGTATGATATAGTCGGCCCCACCCGACTTTAGACTTTCCTTACTTGTTTTGTAATAACTTTTAGTACAGACTTCGTTTGTTGCACGAAACACTAACTCCATGTTGTAATTTTTAACTCTTAAGGGATACGATTTTTTACAAACATTTTTAAAGAGTTTCATACACCCCGTGAACTTCCACTTGATGTAAATTAGGAAAATATTTGTAATTTTTGTTTATTTCTGCCAATTTTAGCTGAAGGCCAAATTACACACCACATTTTTTTCTGTGTAGGAAATAAAATGACTCAAAGCCAAGTGAAATAACAAAAGCAAATCTCGTCTATCTAGAATTTCATGACTTGTGTTATAACAACTAGACGGACCAGTAGTTCAGAAGATCAACTGCGATCAAATGATGACGTCGAGTGTTTGTTTATAGGAACACTTGTACTTAGACCTTCCATTTACCTTTGGGGTGGAGACACTTGGGCAGAGTTAATTAATTAATGCAAAAAAAAAAAAAAACAAAAAAAAAAAAAACAAGTATATACAGCATAACATACACGAACGAAAAAAACTGTTTTTCATATGTTTGGATGTAAAAATTATATGTTTGGAATATATATGTTTTAGAAAGAAAGACCGGGAGAGTATGCTGCAAGTAAAATAAAGGAAGTAACCAATTGGCGCCTTAAAAATATATCCACACAAAGAAAATTTCATTACAATTTTTTTCTACCACCCAGCAAAACAAGCATCGCCAAAAAGTAGTGAAAATGGTCTTTTTGGATCCGGAAGTGGTGCCAAATTGGGGCAGAAGCGATGAATTTAATACGGGCCTGGCATAGGACGGATGTCCACCATTTCAAATGCCGTTGCACTGAATTTACAGCACTTCTTAAGGTGTAATGCGAATTAAGGTCTAATGGATGTAAATTTAAAAAATTTTGCAATAATTTGCAAAATAAATAATTATTATATTTTTTTATTATTTGTAGAGCATTGTACCGCTTGTCTGAAACGTTTGCCATCAAATATTTTCAAAAATTGGCAATTTTTCTAGTATGGGTTCAGCATTTTTTTGAAAAAGTTTTAATAATTTGTACCATTTTATTAATCCATATTCTGTTTTTAACTTATTTGAAAGAAAAAAAGTTAAAATTTCCTTTCAATAATATGAAAAAAGCTAATTACAAAAAATTTAATTAAACTTCGTGAGTTATTAAAATAAAGAACATCTTTTGAAGGACATTTGCGGAAGTGATTTTAAAGTTGTGCCTTTAGAAGTACTGCCAATTTTTTTTTGCTAGGCAGTGTATGCCTTAAGGTGAAACATAATATGTTTGAACAATACACACAATATTTTGTTTGGACCAATATTGAAAATATATATGCTTGAAGCAAAATGTGTTTGGGGTATATGTTACAGAAGCGATTTTTTTGAGGCTGTACCCAGCACCATGAATTAGAGGTGTGCACGTGACACGAAATTGTCGTGACTCACGAAAATGTTCGTGATTCGTGAGTCACGCTCTTGACAACAGCGTGAGTGTGCGTGAGCGTGATAAACAAACCAAAATGTCATGCGTGAGCGTGAGTCACGATAATAATATCTTCGTCAGTGTGCGTGAGTAACGAATTACACTCACGAAAATATTCCTGCTCACTAATATAAAACGCTTAAGAGTTAAATTCAATTACAATTTTAGTGACACCTGGGATGTTAAGAGTTTAATAACATCCCCGATTTTAATAATACTCATGTCTTCAGACACTTCGGTAAGGTAAATTAATCATAAAATTATTCGTGAGTCACGATATTTTTCGTGAATCACGGTATTCATCGTGAGGCACGCTGTTTTCCTGCGTGAGTACAAATTTTCTTTTCGTGAGTGTGCGCGAGCGTGAGTCATACCAAAAAAGATCGTGCGTGAGTATGATTTTTCAGTCGTGAGTGTGCGTGAGTAAACTATTACTCACGTGCACACCTCTACCATGAATCAAATACAATAGTTTCCTTTGAAAACTCTTCCTCGTTGTGGGTTACTTGATAATACGATTTCAAGGGGTTTGATGACAGATATTCTTCCAAGCAGATCATTTTAACCAGTACACTTCCCGAAGATAACTTTAAAGATTTTATCTATGAGGACTAAATCAGATTGTGGATTTATAAAACCATTTTTATACCCACCACCATAGAATGGTGACGGGGGTATAATAAGTTGGTCATTCCGTTTGTAACACACCGAAATCGATTTCCGACTATCTAAAGTATATATATTCTTGATCAGGGAGAAATTCTAAGACGATATAACCATGTCCGTCTGTCTGTCTGTCTGTCTGTTGTAATCCCCCTACAGTCTTCAATAATGGAGCAATCGTGCTGGAATTTTGCACAAACTCGTCTTTTGTCTGCAGGCTGGTCAAGTTCGAAGGTGGGCTATATCGGTCCAGGTTTTGATATAGTCCCCATATAAACCAACCTCCCGATTTGGGGCCTTGGGCTTATAGAAATCGTAGTTTTTATCCAATTTTCCTGAAATTCGAAATCTAGGGGAATTTTATGACCATAAAGAGGTGTGCCAAAAATTGTGAGTATCGGTCCATGTTTTGGTATAGCCCCCATATAGACCGATCTCCCGATTTTACTTCTTGGACTTATAGAAACCGCAGTTTTTATTCAATTTACCTGAAATTTGAAATCTAGAGGTATTGTAGGACCACAAATACGTGTGCCAAAAATTGTGAGTATCGGTCCATATTTTGATATAGCCCCATATAGACCGATCTCCCGATTTTATTTCTTGGGCTTATAGAAACCGCAGTTTTTGTCCAATTTCCCTGAAATTGGAAATCAAGAGGTACTTTAGAACCGTAAAGAGGTGTGCCAAAAATGGTGAGCATTGGTCCATGTTTTGGTATGGTCCCCATATAAACCGACCTCCCGATTTGGGGTCTTGGGCTTATAGAAACCGTAGTTTTTATCCATTCTACCTGAAATTGAACATCTAGAGGTACTTGAGGATCATCAAAAGGTGTGCTGAAAATGGTCCGTATCGGTCCATGTTTTGGTATAGCCCCCATATAGACCGATGTCCCGATTTTACTTTTTGGGCTTCTAGAATCCGAAGTTTTTATCCGATTTGCCGTGTATCGGATTAGATTTTTATCGGTTTGGTAATGCCTCCATATAGACCGATTTCACTTCTTGAGGGTATAGAAGGCGCACTGATCATGAAAATTGCTTAAAACTCAATGTAAAATTTCCAGATAAAAACTACGGTTTCTAGAAGCCCAGGAAGTAAAATCGGGAGATCGGTCTATATGGGGGCTATGCCAACACATGGACCGATACACATCATGTTCGACACAACTATTTGTGGTCCTAAAATACCGCTAGATTTTTAATTTTAGGCAAATCGAATAAAAACTAGACAAGACCCCAAATCGGCGGATCGGTTTATATGGGAGCTATATCAAAACCTGGACCGATATAGCCCATCTTCGAACTTGGCCTGTGTTCAGACAAAAGACGAATCTGTGCCAAATTTCAGGACGATAGTGCCATTATTGAAGACTGTAGGGTGATTACAACAGACAGGTAGACGGCCAGACGGACATGTTTATATGGTCTTTCAATTTCTCCCTGATCAAAAATATATATACTTTATATAGTCAGAAATCGATATTTCGATGTGTTACAAACAGAATGACAAACTTATTATACCCCCATCACCATTCTATGGCGGTGGGTATAAAAACAAAAACAAACAAGTGAGTAAATAGAAAGTTGGGCGGGGTCGACTATATCATATCCTGATCCACCTCTACTGAATTAGTAAACATTGTTTGTGGGGTATCAATGGTATAGGTTTGTGAGATAAACCGCATTTCCATATTTAAGAACATTAAGGGGTACATGGTTATGGGAGTCAATCTTAACAGAAATGTCGGATATTAGAAGCTATAGTTGATTCTGAACCTACAGTGTTAGTTTGCCACTAATATTGAGTCCATTATTAAACAAGTAAGGAAAGTCTAAAGTCGGGCGGGGTCGACTATATTATACCCAGCACCAGTTTGTAGATCCACATTTTCGATAGCATATCAAATCCGCACAATTTGTTGGGTGCTGTATATACAGATTTTTGTTCCTGACCTGGTGTAGAACATAATGTTAGTAAACAAAATATGTGAAACATTTAAATCTGAAAATTTTTTATTATTTAACTTCGTTAATGTATATTTATGATTTATTGGTCGATAGCTATGTATTAGGAGTATAGGAAAATTTAAGTAACTCTTACAAGTTTTTGATTTAGCAGTGGCGATTTTACAAGGAAATGTTGGTATATTGACCATTTTGGCCAAAATAAGAAAAACAAATAACAGGTTGGCTGATAAGTCCCCGGTCTGACACATAGATGGCGTCGCTAATATTAAATGCATATTATTATACCCACCACCATAGAATGGTGACGGGGGTATAATAAGTTTGTCATTCCGTTTGTAACACATCGAAATATCGATTTCCGACTATATAAAGTATATATATTCTTGATCAGGGAGAAATTCTAAGACGATATAACGATGTCCGTCTGTCAGTCTGTCTGTCTGGCTGTCTGTCTGTTGTAATCTCGCTACAGTCTTCAATAATGAAGCAATCGTGCTGAAATTTTGCACAAACTCGTCTTTTGTCTGCAGGCAGGTCAAGTTCGAAGATGGGCTATATCGGTCCAGGTTTTGATATAGACCCCATATAAAACGACCTCCTGATTTGGGTCTTGAGCTTATAGAAATCGTAGTTTTTATCCAATTTGCCTGAAATTGGAAATCTAAAGGTATTGTAGGACCACAAATACGTGTGCCAAAAATTGTGAGTATCGATCCATATGTTGGTATAGCCCCCATATAGACCGATCTCCCGATTTTACTTCTTGGGCTTATAGAAACCGCAGTTTTTATTAAATTTATCTGAAATTGGAATTCTATAGGTATTACAGGACCACAAATACGTGTGCCAAAAATTGGGAGTATCGGTCCATGTTTTGGAATGGTCCCCATATAAAACGACCTCCCGATTTGGGGTCTTGGGCTTATAGAATTCGTAGTTTTTATCCAATTTGAAATCTAGAGGTATTTTATGACCATAAAGAGGTGTGCCAAAAATGGTGAGTATCGGTCCATGTTTTGGTATAGCCCCCATATAGACCGATCTCCCGATTTTACTTCTTGGGCTTATAGAAACCGCAGTTTTACTCCAATTTATCTGAATTTGGAAATCGAGAGGTACTTTAGAACCGTAAAGAGGTGTGCCAAAAATGGTGAGCATCGGTCCATGTTTTGGTATGGTGCCCATATAAACCGACGTCCCGATTTGGGGTCTTGGGCTTATAGAAACCGTAGTTTCTATCCAATTTGTCTGAAATTGGAAATCTAGATGTATTTTAGGACGATAAATAGGTGTGCCGAAAATGGTGAGTATCGGTTCATATTTTGGGAGCCACCGTGGTGCAATGGTTAGCATGTCCGCCTTGCATACACAAGGTCGTGAGTTCGATTCCTGCTACGACCGAACACCAAAAAGTTTTTCAGCGGTGGATTATCCCACCTCAGTAATGCTGGTGACATTTCTGAGGGTTTCAAAGCTTCTCTAAGTGGTTTCACTGAAATGTGGAACGCCGTTCCGACTCGGCTATAAAAAGGAGGTCCCTTGTCATTGAGCTTAACATGGAATCGGGCAGCACTCAGTGATAAGATAGAAGTTCACCACTGTGGTATCACAATGGACTGAATAGTCTAAGTGAGCCTGATACATCGGGCTGCCACATAACCTAACCTAACCTAAACATCGGTCCATATTTTGGTATAGCCCCCAATAGACCGATTTCCCGATTTTACTTCTTGGGCTTCTAGAATCCGAAGTTTTTATCCTATTTGCTTGAAATTGGAGATCTAGAGGTATTTTCGGGCCATAAAGAGGTGTGCCAAAAAACGGTGAGTATCGCTCCATATTTTAGTATAGCCCCCATAAGAACGATTTCCCGATTTAACTCCTTGGGTTTCTAGAAACCGTAGTTTTTATCTGATTTGCCTGAAATTGTAAATATTCTGGTATTTTAGGCTCACAAAAACGTGTATCGGGTTAAGTTTTTATCGGTCCATTTGGTAATGCCTCCATATAGACCGACTTCACTTCTTGCGGGTGTAGAAGGCCAACTGATCATGAAAATTGCTTGAAACTCAATGTAAAATTTTCAAATTTTACTTCTCGGTTGAAAATCTACTGATTTAAGATTTCAAATCAAGACGTTATTTTATAATTTTCTTGCACACTTACAAGAGATGTTAATAATTCCTCTAAAACTCAAACAAAAATGGTTCTTTTAAATCCAGAATCTGATATAGTCCTCATAGGTGAAATCTTAAAATTTATCTTCCGGAAATGTCCTCAAGTCCTCCTGAAATTTCAAAGGAAACCCTAGTATTTGGTTCATGGTCGTGGGTATTTAAGATTCGGACCGGCCGAACTTACTGCTGTATATACTTGTTTTTATATAGTACCAATCTTCAAATGATTTGTGTCATATAATTATATATAGCCCCCATATAAACTAATCTCTAGATTTGACCTCCGAAGCCTCTCGGAGGAGCAAAATTCATCCGATCCGGTTGAAATTCGGTACGTGGTGTTAGTATATTGTCTTTACACCATACAAAAATTGGTCCATAACGGTTCATAATTATAAATAGCCCCCATATTAACCAATCACCAGATTTGACCTCCGGATCCTTTTGGAGATGATATATTCATCCGATCCGGTTGAAATTTGGTACGTGGTGTTAGTATATTGTATCTAACAACGATGCAAAAATTGGTCCATATCGGTCCATAATTATATATTGCCACCATATAAACCGATCGCCAGATTTGGTTTTGAAGCCTCTTGGAGGAGCAAACTTCATCTAGCATATGGCCGCTAACAAACATACCAAACTTGGTTCATATCGGTCTACAGTTATATATAGTCCCCAGATAATCAGATCTCCTATCACACACAAATGGGTCCATACGGGTCCATAATTTTATATATCCCCCATATAAAGCGACACGCATATTTTAATTCCTCCTCTCTAATTTCCGCGCAAAAGTTCATATCGGTTCGTAATTATTTGTAGTCTTCCCTATATATACCGGTCAAGAACTAAATTATATACGTATTTAATCTGCTTTTTTGACTAATTATACCACGTACACTGAGAAAAAGCATGCCCGGTTTTGGCGACGCTTTTTTTGCTGGGTAATTAAGAACCGGTATAGGCCACGTTTTTATAATTAGATGGTTATATGTCACTATCTTTCCAAATTTCAATGCATTGAAATTTGCAGAAGAGCTGATATTAAAGGGTGGTTAAAATTTCAAGGACCGATGTTGATTTTGAATAAAACACAAACTATTTAGGAAATTATTGTAATTTTATTTTATTATGACATATTGGTATTACTCTATTATGTATGGAACAAAATATCGGCCAAATGGGCGCCGCGACCTCGGTGGCACACCTTCATCCGATGGTCCAAATTTTCGATAACGCTGAGGCATAATGGAGGTTCTATGCCGTTAATGTGCCGAATTATCTCATCCTTTAGCTCTTGAATTGTTGCTGGCTTATCGACGTACACCTTTTTTTTCAAAGAAAAACGTCCAAAGAAAAACGTCCAAAGAAAAAAGTCCAACGGTGTCAAATCACATGATCTTGGCGGCCAATTGACATCGCCATTACGTGAGATAACACGGCCATTGTATTTGTGGCGCAAACGAGCCATTGTTTCGATAGCTGTGTGGCAAGTGGCACCGACCTGCTGAAACCACATATCGTCCACATCCATATCTTTCAATTCGGGCCATAAAAAGTTCGTTATCATCTCACGATAGCGAACACCATTCACAGTAACTGACTGACCGGCCTTATTTTGGAAAAAATACGACCCGATGATGCCGCCAGCCCATAAACCGCACCAAACAGTCACTCTTTGTGGGTGCATTGGTTTTTTGACAATCACTCTTGGATTCCCATTCGCCCAAATGCGGCAATTCTGTTTATTGAGGAATCCACTGAGGTGAAAATGTGCCTCATCACTGAAGATGATTTTTTTCGAAAATTGATCATCCACTGTTGCCATTTCTTGGAACCATTCTGCCCATTCACGACGTCCATGGTTCAAATTGAGTAAGTCTGAAATTGAGAAATGTCTAATAAAATTCGGAAAAAAAACTTGGCGTTTAGGTGTGTTTCACATTCAACATCGGCCCTTACAATTTAACCACCCTTTATGACCAAATAGAGGATTGACTGTGACTATTCGGGGAAATTGGCCGTTGATTTTTTTCGGTTCACAAGGGGTTATAAAAGCAGAAAGGTTTGTTTCTTTGTAATACATTTCCATGCATTATCTCAAAGCTTTGCTTCAGTTGATAGCGGTGACTTCGGCGACCAGAGTACTGTGTATTGGTTTGGCATTAACCCTCTAATACCCAATCCCGCCTTTAGGCGCACTTCATTAAATCAGTAAGCTTTTAGTAACACGCACCTTAAGACAACAAAAATGAATAAAATAAAACGAAAACTTGGTTAAAACTATTCAAGAGGCTTTACAGCATATACTGAATTTTATCGTATAATTTTTTCTTGTTTAGTTTTCTTCTTTTTGTATCGTTGACATTGAATATTTAATCCGCTGGCAAAAAAATTCGGCCATTAGAGGGTTAAGGATTTATGGTTGCTCTCAGCATCTACATACTTACATTGTATTGCTGTATTGTAGCTGGCGAATGAGGGATTTGAGAGAAAAATGTGAGACTTGGTAGTTGAATTTGATATTAAACGAAAGTCAACAAGATGGTAACTATGAAAGTTCATTGTTTTGTATTTGTTATATCTTTTTTTTTTGTTGTTTTTCATTTTGGTGATTGAATCCGAACAAGAGCGCAGCCGACGTCGATATTCAAGGGAAAAACTCATCGAAGCGTTAACAATCATTTAATTACGCTGTAAATGCTTTTTCTCCAGGTTATCCAGCATTGGTTGCCATTTGCACAGTTGAACAGTGATCCAAAATAAAACAAACAAAATAAGTAGGAGTCATATCACAACACGAAAAAAAAACTATTTTTCATATAAATCATATATTTTGACAATAACACGTACCGAATTTTAACCAGATTGGATGATATTTACTCATTCAAAAGGTTCCAGAGGTCAAATCTAGGGATGGGGTTATATGGGGGCTGCATATAGTTATGGACCGATATGGACCAATTTTTACGTGGTCGTTAGACCATATACAAACTTTCGACCAGATCGGATGAAATGTACTCCTCCAAGAGGCTTCGCAAGACAAATCTGGGGTTCGATTTATATTGGGGGATATATATTATGCTAGACCAATATGACCCAATTTTTCGTTATAGTTGGAAAGCCTACACCGACATCACATACCAAATGTCACCCGGGTCGTATGAACTTTGCTCCTCCAGCGAGCCCAGAAGTAAAACCTGGGGGTCAGTTTATATCGAAGCTTATGGAATGAAAAAAAAAATGAAATGAAATGAAAACAAGTATATACAGCAGTAAGTTCGGCCGGGCCGAATCTTAAATACCCACCACCATGAACCAAATATTAGGATTTCCTTTGAAATTTCAGGAGGGCTTGAGGACTTGAGGACACTTCCCGAAGATACATTTAAAGATTTCACCTATGAGGACTATATCAGATTCTGGATTTATAAGAACCATTTTTGTTTGAGTTTTAGAGGAATCATTAACATCTCTTGTAAGTGTGCAAGAAAATTATAAAAAAACGTCTTGATTTGAAATCTTAAATCTGTAGAAGTAAAATCTGGAAATTTTACATTGAGTTTCAAGCAATGTTCATCATCAGTGCGCCTTCTACACCCTCAAGAAGTGAAGTCGGTCTATATGGAGGCATTACCAAATGGACCGATAAAAACTTAATCCGATACACGTTTTTGTGAGCCTTAAATACGAGAATATTTACAATTTCAGGCAAATCAGATAAAAACTACGGTTTCTAGAAACCCAAGGAGTTAAATCGGGAGATCGTTC
The DNA here is from genome assembly GCF_050003625.1 of Haematobia irritans. Classification (NCBI taxonomy): domain Eukaryota; kingdom Metazoa; phylum Arthropoda; class Insecta; order Diptera; family Muscidae; genus Haematobia; species Haematobia irritans. Next base: position 144,427,178 of record NC_134400.1, read on the forward strand.
TTGTGGGGGCTATACTGAAATATGGACCGATGCTCACCGTTTTCGGCACACCTCTTTATGACCCGAAAATACCTCTAGATTTCCAATTTCAGGCAAATAGGATAAAAACTTCGGATTCTAGAAGCCCAAGAAGTAAAATCGGGAAATCGGTCTATATGGGGGCTATACGAAAATATGGACCGATACTCACCATTTTCGGCACACCTCTTTATGGTCCTAAAATACCTCTAGATTTCCAATTTCAGACAAATTGGATAAAAACTACGGTTTCTATAAACCCAAGACCCCAAATCGGGAGGTCGTTTTATATGGGGACCATACCAAAACATGGACCGATACTCACAATTTTTGGCGCACGTATTTGTGGTCCTACAATACCTCTAGATTTCCAATTTCCGGTAAATTGAATAAAAACTGCGATTTCTATAAGCCAAAGAAGTAAAATCGGGAGATGGGTCTATATGGGGGCTATACCAAAATATGGACCGATACTCACAATTTTTGGCACACGTATTTGTGGTCCTACAATACCTCTAGATTTCCATTTTCAGGTAAATTGAATAAAAACTGCGGTTTCTATAAGCCCAAGAAGTAAAATCGGGAGATCGGTCTATATGGGGGCTATACCAAAATATGGACCGATACTCACAATTTTTGGCACACGTATTTGTGGTCCTACAATACCTCTAGATTTCCAATTTCCGGTAAATTGAATAAAAACTGCGATTTCTATAAGCCAAAGAAGTAAAATCGGGAGATGGGTCTATATGGGGGCTATACCAAAACATGGACCAATACTCAGAATTTTCGGCACACGTATTTGTGGTCCGACAATACCTCTAGATTTCCAATTTCAGGTAAATTGAATAAAAACTGCGGTTTCTATAAGCCCAAGAAGTAAAATCGGGAGATCGGTCTATATGGGGGCTATGCCAAAACGTGGACCGATACTCACCATTTTTGGCACACCTCTTTACGGTCATAAAATACCTCCAGATTTCAAATTTCAGGCAAATTGGATAAAAACTACGGTTTCTATAAGCCCAAGACCCCAAATCGGGAAGTCGGTTTATATGGGGACTATATCAAAACCTGGACCGATACAGCCCATCTTCGAACTTGACCTGCCTGCAGACAAAAGACGAGTTTGTGCAAAATTTCAGCACGATTGCTTCATTATTGAAGACTGTAGCGTGATTACAACAGACAGACAGACAGACAGACGGACAGACGGACATCGTTATATCGTCTTAGAATTTCTCCCTGATCAAGAATATATATACTTTATATAGTCGGAAATCGATATTTCGATGCGTTACAAACGGAATGACAAACTTATTATACCCCGTCACCATTCTATGGTGGTGGGTATAACAAGTAAGTAAAGGCTAAAGACGGGCGGAGCCGACTATATTATACCCTTCACCACTATGTAGACAAACATTTGTGTTACCATCTCACCGTGGTGCAATGGTTAGCATGCCCGCCTTGGATACACAAGGTCGTGGGTTCGATTCCTGCTGCGACCGAACACCAAAAAGTTTTTCATCGGTGGATTATCCCGCCTCAGTAATGCTGGTGACATTTCTGAGGGTTTCAAAGCTTCTCTAAGTGGTTTCACTGGAATGTGGAACGCCGTTCGGACTCGGCTATAAAAAGGAGGTCCCTTGTCATTGAGCTTAACATGGAATCGGGCAGCACTCAGTGATAAGAGAGAAGTTCACCACTGTGGTATCACAATGGACTGAATAGTCTAAGTGAGCCTGATACATCGGGCTACCACATAACCTAACCTACCATCTCAACTACTTAAAATTTGCTGGGAGCTATATAAAAGTTTGCACATCCAGATACAAATACTTTTAATGGAAATAATTTTTTGTACTTCTACAAAAACTCTAGAATTAAAATTTATATCGGCTAACGCCCTGGGATGAAACACAATGTTAGTATAAAATATGGGAAATATGAAGCGAGAGAAATTTTAATGCAATTGTACAAAAGAGATTTATGAGTTTTCAGGCGATACATATGTATTCGAGATATAGGACCATTAGAGTAATATTTACAATTTTTGTTACTCAGCAGTGGCGATTTTACAAGGATATTGGTTAGATCTCGGCAAGATATATGGTCATGTGTGCGTTGTGATATATTATTTGGTCTAGTCGGGCGACTTGGAGCCTTATTGCAGTGTGTAGGATATGGCTAAGATATGGGGAAATCATCACAGAATTTTGTGTATTTGTATTCTCTGTAGAAAGTATCCAGTCAATTGGAGGAAAATCCCATTAAAAATGGGTCTAAAATATGAAACAGTCTACCATATTTTCCCAACTCTGGTGTAAGTATATATGGGAGCTATATGTAATCTGAATCGATATTGACTTAATTTGACATGCATAGTTAGAATAATAACTCTGCAATCTCTGCAAAATTTCACGTAAATGGGAGTATAACTTTGGCCCCCCTGGTCATATGAGTTCAAATCGGCCATATCTAAATCTGAACGTACTCCTTGTGCGAAATTTGAAGCAAATCACGGCAAAACCCTGGATTTTGAGGCCATATAAATTCAAATCGGACAAAAGATATATATGGGAGCTATATCTAATTCTGAATCGATGTTGACCATATTTGGCACATACAATAGTATCGTTAAAAGTACCGCTTGTGCAAAATTTGAAGTAAGTCAGGGCAAAACTCTGGCTTTTGAGACCATATAAGTCCAAATCGGGCGAAAAATATATATGTGAGCTATATCTAAATCTGAACCGATTTTAACAAAACTTGACACACTTAACGATACTATTAAACGTACCCCTTGTGCAAAAATTTGAAGCAAATCACGGCAAAACTCTGGCTTTTGTGGCCATATAAGTTCAAATCGGACGAAAGATATATATGGGAGCTATATCTAAATTTCAACCGATTTAAATCAAATTTACCAAGCATTGGTAGAATGTCAATTCTACCCTCTGTGCAAAATTTCACGAAGATCGGTAGTAAACTTTGGCCTCTGTGGTCATATGAGTCTAAATCGGACGAAAGATATATATGGGAGCTATATCTAAATCTGAACCGATTTGGCTAATATTTTGCAAGATTTCGAGATTCATAAAATATTTGGATGTACGGTATTTCAAGAAAATCGGTTGATAAACACGCTAACTATGACCACATCGGGGATAAATATATATGGCAGCTATATCTAAATCTGAAGCGTTTTTGTCCAAAACCAATAGCGATTGTCTCTGTCCCAAGAAACGGTCCTATGCCAAATTTGAGGACGATCGGACTTAAATTGCAAGCTGTACTTTGTGCACAAAATTACATATACAGACTGATGGACGGACGGACAGACAGACAGACAGACGGACATCGCTAAATCGACTCAGAATTTAATTCTAAGCCGATCGGTATACTAAAAGATGGGTCTATGACCACTATTTCTTGGCGTTACATACAAATGCACAAACTTATTATACCCCGCCACAGTAGTGGTGAAGGGTATAATGAGTCTATAAATAATTATAATGTGAATGGTAATTAGAGGCCCAAATATCAACACAATCGGATAAAATCTGTTCCTCCATGAAAAAACTGCATGTCTGTTTTCAAAGATTTTGTCTTTACTCTAATGATTTTGGTGTTGGTTCCGAGCCAAATAAGAGGAGAATTCAAGTAAGGACCAATTTAAGTCACAATTCTCAATTAAGTTTCGGTTTTACGTACTTGATTCTAGGAAGCAAATCTTATTTTTATAACTTCCACCATAGGATGGGGGGTATATTAACTTTGTTATTCCGTTTGTAACACATCGAAATATTGCTCTCAGACCCCATAATGTATATATTCTGGGTCGTGGTGAAATTCTGAGTCGATCTAAGCATGTCCGTCTGTCCGTTCGTCCGTCCGTCCGTCTGTTGAAATCACGCTAACTTCCGAACGAAACAAGATATCGACTTGAAACTTAGCACAAGTAGTTGTTATTGATATAGGCCGAATGGTATTGCAAATGGGCCATATCGGATCACTTTTACGTATAGCCCCCATATAAACGGACCCCCAGATTTGGCTTGCGGAGCCTCTAAGAGAAGCATATTACATCCGATCTGACTGAAATTTGGTACATGGTGTTGGTATATGGTCTCTAACAATCATGAAAAAATTGGTCCACATCGGTCCATAATTATATATAGCCCCCATATAAACCCATCCCCATATTTGGCTTGCGGAGCCTCAAAGAGAAGCAAATTTCATCCGATCCGGTTGTAATTTGGAACATGGTGTTAGTATATGATCTTTAACAACTGTGCCAGAATTGGTCCATAATTATATATAGCTCCCATATAAACCGTTCTCCAGATTTGACCTCCGGACCCTCTTAGAGGAGCAAAATTCATCCGATCCGGTTCAAATTTCGAACGTGGTGTTAGTATATGGCCGCTAACAACCATACCAAAATTGGTCCATATCGCTCTATAGTTATATATAGCCGATCTCCAATCACACAAAAATTGGTCCATATCGGTTCATATTCATGGTTACCACTCGAGCCAGAAATGATATACCAAAATTTTATTTCTATAGAAAAATTTGTCAAAATTTTATTTCTAAAGAAAATTTTGTTAAAATTGTATTTCTAAAGAAAATTTTGTGCCAGTTTTATTTCTTTAGAAAATGTTGTCAAAAATTTATTTCTTTACAAAATTTTGTTCAAATTTTATTTCTATAGAAAATGTTGTCCAAATTTTATTTCTATAGAAAATTTTGTCCAAATTTTATTTCTATAGAAAATTTTGTCAAAATTTTATTTCTAAAGAAAATTTTGTCCAAATTTTATATCTATAGAACATGGTGTTGGTATATGGTCTCTAACAACCATGGAAAAATTGGCCCACATCTGCCTATAGTTATATATCCGCGATCCCCAATCACACAAAAATTGGTCCATATCGGTTCATAATCATGGTTGCCACTCGAGCCAAAAATGATCTACCAATTTTTTATTTCTATGGAAAATTTTGTCAAAAATTTATTTCTTTAGAAAATTTTGTCCACATTTTATTTCTATAGAAAATTTTATCCAAATTTTATTTCTATAGAAAATTTTGTGCAAATTTTATTTCTATAGAAAATTTTGTCAAAATTTTATTTCTAAATAAAATTTTGTCAAAATTTTATTTCTAAATAAAATTTTGTCCAAATTTTATTTCTATAGAACATGGTGTTGGTATATGGTCTGTAACAACCATGTAAAAATTGGTCCACATCGGTCTATGGTTATATATCCCCGATCCCCAATCATACAAAAATTGGTCCATATCGGTTCAAATTCATGGTTGCCACTCGAGCCAAAGATGATCTACCAAATTTTTGTTTCTATAGAAAATTTTGTCAAAATTTTATTTCTATAGTAAATTTTGTCAAAATTTTATTTCTAAAGGAAATTTTGTCAAAATTTTATTTCTATAGAAAATTTTGTCAAAATTTTATTTCTATAGAAAATTTTGTCAAAATTTTATTTCTATAGAAAATTTTGTCAAACTGAATTATAAACGTATCTAATCGGCCTTTTTTTTAGTTTAAGTCCAGGTATGGACTAACTTACAATTTAGAAGACGGTGTTAGGAAGTTTTAAGATACATTGCCATCGGCAAGCGTTACCGCAACCCAAGTAATTCGATTGTGGATGACAGTCTTTCGTAGAAGTTTCTATGCAATCCATGGTGGAGGGTACATAAACTTCGGCCTGGCCGAACTTACGGCCGTATATACTTGTTGTTTTTTTTTAGCTTTTTCTTCACATTCTATTGAAATCCTCTAAAACAATGTTAACGATAACTTTAATTTCCAATTTCATACTCGACTTCCAGTAGAAATTATGTTATGTTTGAAGTAAAAACGTCTTTAAAATAAAGGGTTGAAAAATAAATCCTATTTTTTTAACACTTTTTTGCTTTGTAGTCAAAATACAAAAAGACGAGAAATTTAAAGGCAATCTAGTTATTTTCATAGAATTTTTCTGAATGATTAAAGTCAAGCTGACTTTAGCCCCGAAAATTTTTCTTTCATATTATGATAGCCATTTTTAAGTCGAGTCACATTAGTGCATTCATTTATGACAATTTTTCCCGAAATCTTCTTCAAAAGAGATAACTTAGACGACAACAAATTCCATTATGGTTCTTAAATCCATTTTTTTTGTATTCCCAATAGCAGCCCAGCTGTTAAGTCAAACGAATTGTATTTAATTGATGACACGCAACTAGTTCTGTTATGGCACAAGTAACTCATGCTCACTAGAATTGCAAGATGATTTGAAACCGCAAATATCTCAATGGTCGTTATGGATCTTTATTCAAGGTGTGCAAAGGCAAACGATATGCACAAATACATTGAAATACATGAATTTAATGCGATATACGATGGTGGAACCTACCATTTTCCACTTCTGTCCCCAGCGCTGCCTTTAATATTTACTGCGTTTCAATGGTCTGCAATTAAAGCGCAAGCGTCTTAAGTGGGCGGAGTTTTTTTATTGCGATTTTTTTTCTAAACAAATGCTATAAAAAAGTTCCCATATTTGTTGGTATTTCCCAGTTGCAGTCAAACAAATCTAAGTTTGTGTGAGTTTTTATTTTGAGTGTAAAACAATAAGAGGGGGAACGGAGATGGAATGGGGGATACATTGAAGAAAATCTTGGCATATTGTTTGCAGCCCTGAGGTGTTGTCAGGTCGTTTCATTTCTCCTGTAACGTCAACGTCATCGCCCTCACCATCATCATCATCTCACTTAGAAATGGTAGTTGGCTCGAGTTTTTTACTTGGCATAATCGCTGTCGTTTTCATTGCCCTTCTATACAGCCTTATCCATTTTAACAGTTTTTTTTCGCTTTCTTTTCAAAATATGAGAGTTGTTTTATTTTTTCATTGTTGTGTTGGTTAGCAGTTGCTTTTGCTTTTCCCCAATATCTGTACGATATTTAACAGAGGAAAAAAGACTCATTACCAAAGGACATAATTCCATGGTTGGATTTTTTTTTTCTGGTATGTGTCAATAGACGAAGCCAGCCTCGCAGACTCAAAGACGTTAAAGATACAAACGAGCATAAATCACCCTCTGATAATGTACACTCACTGGAGAATATCAGAATTTTTCTATTTACAAAATTTTTTTCCTCAAAATTTGTTCTGGTTTTTACGGCATATTTTCCCAACACTATGAGGATGTTGCAAACGGTTTCCTGTAATACTTATAATGAAGTTTTTATTGTCATAGGGGGTTGTTTTGGCCGGAATACCAACCAGTGTTGGGATTTGGCTTTATAAAAAATGAAATGGATGCTTATTATAAATGTATACATTTTTTTCCAAAATCATCTCCATAGGTACATGAAACTACAAAACGGAAAAAAATATTTACGCGATTTTTATGATTACACAACCTAAATTTTAGGATTCGCAATTTACAAAATATTAAGGACAAACTTCTTTATAATAATACATTTTTTATTACAATAAAGTCTATAATCTTTGCTTAAAAATTTGTTTTTATTAAATTTAGGACATACATTTTGAGTCCTTGCGTCCCAATAAAGTCGTAGGCAGAGAATGCAGCCGCCGATTTTAACAGTCGCCGACTAATTTTTTCCAGTCGAAGTCGTCGCCGTATATGTCGACTCATATCGACTCAAATTTAGTTAAAAATATTGATTTAAATCAGAAAAATTTATTAATAATTGTTGTATGTTTTTCAAAAAAAAAAAATTAACCTTCCACCCACAATCAATCAATGTAAAGCAGCTATAATAATTTCGCAAAAATTTAGCTCCGAAAATTTTAATGAAATGTAATTTGATTGCAAGATTTGATGTACAACTAATCTCATTACCATTGATATAGCTTCAAATTTATTTTATAATGGCTAATTATCCGCCGCCGAATACACGCAAAAAAATAATTCTTTCCTCCCAAACGAAATTTTAGACAAACAAAGTTCGTTTCTCATTTACTTTTCGTTGAAAGGAAGTGTATTTGGAGGAAAAGTATATACTTTTTGTGATAAACGTTTATTCTTTTCTAGGATGTAAAAGCAATTTCATAAAGACTAACTCAAAAAATTTTTTTCTGGCTAATTGCATTTTCCCTCACATCTTTCTCACTTCCACGAAGTTTTTTAGTTCTTAGCACCTTTTTCTGTAATACAAACAATGTAGAAGAAATTATACGATTTTATAAATTTTAAATTTTTTTTACCTTTCGCCTGGACTGAGAATCGAACCGCGGACCATGCACTTTGTAAGCCAACACACTAACCCCTGAGCTATGTACCTTTTAGGGTCATCAATAGATAAATATCCATGTAAGTTATATTTGTGTAGCATAACTTGCGGCGTCCACGAACCGAATAAACAAAGTTTATTTAACAGAAACAAACATTTAGTTCGGCACCGTGGAGCAGTAGTTGCTACGTCCAACTTGCATGCCAAGGGTCGTGGGTTCGATCCCTGCTTCGACCAAAGTTTTTTTTTTTTTTTTTTTGTACATATATTCCAGATATGGTCGGAAGATTCCGAAAAAATTTTCAACATTACATTCTACTATATTAAATATTTACTATGAACTGTAAAATGTGTCTTATTAAAGACCTAAAGTCAGAAAAAAACAGTGTTTGATATAAACCAAATGGACTGTGTTGTTGGTTCAAAAATAACTCGTTTTATTGAAAAAATAAAAATTGTGTAACAAACGAATTTTTTTGGTGATAAAAGTGTATACTTTTCGAAGCAATTCAAAAAACTCTAACAAAAGAAAAACGTTTTCGGTGCACGTTTTCCAAACGTTTTTTTTTCTTTGCGTGTTGTCAAATTTATATAGTGTAAGCCGCCGCCGACAAAACTGGGTCGGCTTTATTCTCTGGTCGTAGGTCTTTGAACTAAGAAAAATGAAATCGTCCTTAAATTAACTGAAATATTGAATCTTTTGATTTAAACTCTTCAAAAATAGGCGAAGACTTATTTTTTTATTTTTTGGAATTAAGAAAACATTTTTTACTTTGAAGTATCGGTTATAGTTTAGATTTTTAAACTGGCATTTATTTGTACTTGAATAGCTTTATTAATATACCGCAAATAGTCATTGAAAATTCGTTAAATGAGATCTGCATCCTAATTATACCCTAAACCACATAGTGGTCAGGGTATAATAACTTTAATCTGCCAAAAAATGTGCCTGCAAGAAATATTGATTTTAGACCCCATAAAATATATACCGATCGACTTAGCATCACCTCCTCAAACGATATAGCGCTTGGTGTTCGTCCGTCTGTCCATGTATTTGTTGTTCGCAGGATTCCGGTCGCAATTATTAACCGATTTTGATGAAATTTGGTATATGGCTTTTTTTATACCCACCACCATAGAATGGTGACGGGGGTATAATAACTTTGTCATTCCGTTTGTAACACATCGAAATATCGATTTCCGATTATATAAAGTATATATATTCTTGATCAGGGAGAAATTCTAAGACGATATAACCATGTGCGTCTGTCCGTCTGTCTGGCTGGCTTACTGTCTGTCTGTCTGTAGCGTGATTACTACAGTCTTCAATAATGAAGCAATTGTGCTGAAATTTTGCACAAACTCGTCTTTTGTCTGCAGGCAGGTCAAGTTCGAAGATGGGCTATATCGGACTAGGTTTTGATATAGTCCCCATATAAATCGACCTCCCGATTTGGGGTCTTGGGCTTATAGAAATCGTAGTTTTTATCCAATTTGCCTGAAATTTGAAATCTAGAGGAATTTTATGACCATAAAGAGGTGTGCCAAAAATAGTGAGAATCGGTCCATGTTTTGGTGTAGCCCCTATATAGACCGATCTCCCGATTTTACTTCTTGGGCTTATGGAAACCGTATTTTTTATCCAATTTGCCTGAAATTGGAAATCTAGAGATATTTTAGGACCATAAAGATGTGTGCCGAAATGTTGAGTATCGGTTCATGTTTTGGTATAGCCCCCATATAGACGGATCTCCCGATTTTACTTCTTGGGCTTATAGAAACCGTAGTTTTTATCCAATTTGCCTGACATTGAAAATCTAGAGGTATTTTTCGACCATAAAGAGGTGCGCCAAAAATGGTGAGCGTCGGTCCATGTTTTGGTATGATCCCCGTATAAACCTCCCGATTTGGGGTCTTGGGCTTATAGAAACCGTAGTTTTTATCCAATTTGCCTGATATTGAAAATCTAGAGGTATTTTCGGACCATAAAGTGGTGTACCGAAAACGGTGAGTATCGGTCCATATTTTAGTTTAGCCCCCATAAAAACGATCTCCCAATTTAACTCCTTAGGTTTCTAGAAACCTTAGTTCTTATCTGATTTGCCTGAAATTGTAAATATTCTGGTATTTGAGGCTCACAAAAACGTGTATCGGATTAAGTTTTTATCGGTCCATTTGGTAATGCCTCCATATAGACCGATTTCACTTCTTGAGGGTATAGCAGGTGCACAGATCATGAGAATTGCTTGAAACTCAATTCAAAATTTCCAGATTTTACTTCTCGGGTGAAAATCTACAGATTTAAGATTTCACATCAAGACATTATTATACCCACCACCATAGAATGGTGACGGGGGTATACTAAGTTTGTCATTCCGTTTGTAGCACATCGAAATATCGATTTCCGACTATATAAAGTATATATATTCTTGATCAGGGAGAAATTCTAAGACGATATAACGATGTCCGTCTGTCTGTCTGGCGGTTGTAATCACGCTACAGTCTTCAATAATGAAGCAATCGTGCTGAAATTTTGCACAAACTCGTCCTTTGTCTGCAGGCAGGTCAAGTTCGAAGATGGGCTATATCGGTCCAAGTTTCGATATAGTCCCCATATAAACCGACCTCCCGATTTGGGGTCTTGGGCTATAATCGTAGTTTTTATCCAATTTGCCTGAAATTTGAAATCTAGAGGTATTTTATGACCATAAAGAGGTGTGTCAAAAATTGTGAGTATCGGTCCATAGGTTGGTATAGCCCCCATATAGACCGATCTCCCGATTTTAATTCTTGGACTTATAGAAACCGCAGTTTTTATTAAATTTATCTGAAACTGGAACTCTATAGGTATTACAGGACCACAAATACGTGTGCCAAAAATTGTGAGTATCGGTCCATGTTTTGGAATGGTCCCCATATAAAACGACCTCCCGATTTGGGGTCTTGGGCTTATAGAATTCGTATTTTTTATCCAATTTGCCTGAAATTTGAAATCTAGAGGTATTTTATGACCATAAAGAGGTGTGCCAAAAATGGTGAGTATCGGTCCATGTTTTGGTATAGCCCCCATATAGACCGATCTCCCGATTTTACTTCTTGGGCTTACAGAAACCGCAGTTTTTATTCAATTCACTTGAAATTGGAAATCTAGAGGTATTGTAGGACCACAAATACGTGTGCCGAAAATTGTGAGTATCGGTACATATTTTGGTATAG